>NW_021850453.1:132518-141375 GCF_003651465.1 Formica exsecta
TATATATATATATAAAATTTGAGAAACTTTTCATTGTAAAATTATCCAAAAGTACGAGAAAAATAAATAAGAAATTTATTGATCTAATATGTTATTTATAGTTGCACACTGTAATTTTAAATTAAAAAAGTTAATAATCTATAATAATGGTTAAAATGATAAGAGTATAAATGTTTAAAGACAAATAAAGTGTGTATGTATGTGTATATATATAATAGTTTTCAAAGCAACCATCTACTCATCCATGTAATTTTCTCGAAAACAGTTGACAATAGAAACAAACGAAACAGGAAAAAATTTGATGGCGTAATAATAACTATGTATCTTTCCGATTACATATTTTTTTTGAATGCAATAATATATCATTGCATATAAAAATGCAATTGCACTTTTTTTTTTTTAATGAGACCACTCAGTTAAATATGTGCAAATTAATTTTTCTGAACAATTTAAATATTAAAATATAAGAAAAAAATTATGTTGGAAAAATGAAGGTTCTGCAAGATATTTCAAGTTTTTCATCCTTTATTTAATGCGATGCTCTCAAATGTTGCACTATGATATAATAATTTCTTACGTCATTTTATTATGATTTTCATAACAATGTTAAAATGTTATGTTATTACCCTTATATTTTTTATGCAGATTGTTTAGAAAGATCAATTTATGCAAATTCAACAAAATGGTTTCATTTTAAAAATGTAATGCATTATTTTTCCGATATATTGTATTTCAGAAAAAAATAAAATAAAAGAAATGGTCATTACTACACCATGCAACTTTTCTCTTAACATTTTTTCTATTATCGACCGTTCTCGAGAAAATCATAATAGATGGTCGCACATTTTGTGTGCATGTGTGTGTGTATACATAACACACACACACGCGCGCGCGCGTTATATATATATATATTTACTACACCTTTCTCTTAACATTTTTTCTATTATCGACCGTTCTCGAGAAAATCATAATAGATGGTCGCACATTTTGTGTGCATGTGTGCATGTGTGTGTGACACACACACACGCGCGCGCGCGTTATATATATATATATATATATATATAACGCGCGCGCGCGTGTGTGTGTGTTATGTATACACACACACATGCACACAAAATGTGCGACCATCTATTATGATTTTCTCGAGAACGGTCGATAATAGAAAAAATGTTAAGAGAAAAGTTGCATGGTGTAGTAATGACCATTTCTTTTATTTTATTTTTTTCTGAAATACAATATATCGGAAAAATAATGCATTACATTTTTAAAATGAAACCATTTTGTTGAATTTGCATAAATTGATCTTTCTAAACAATCTGCATAAAAAATATAAGGGTAATAACATAACATTTTAACATTGTTATGAAAATCATAATAAAATGACGTAAGAAATTATTATATCATAGTGCAACATTTGAGAGCATCGCATTAAATAAAGGATGAAAAACTTGAAATATCTTGCAGAACCTTCATTTTTCCAACATAATTTTTTTCTTATATTTTAATATTTAAATTGTTCAGAAAAATTAATTTGCACATATTTAACTGAGTGGTCTCATTAAAAAAAAAAAAGTGCAATTGCATTTTTATATGCAATGATATATTATTGCATTCAAAAAAAATATGTAATCGGAAAGATACATAGTTATTATTACGCCATCAAATTTTTTCCTGTTTCGTTTGTTTCTATTGTCAACTGTTTTCGAGAAAATTACATGGATGAGTAGATGGTTGCTTTGAAAACTATTATATATATACACATACATACACACTTTATTTGTCTTTAAACATTTATACTCTTATCATTTTAACCATTATTATAGATTATTAACTTTTTTAATTTAAAATTACAGTGTGCAACTATAAATAACATATTAGATCAATAAATTTCTTATTTATTTTTCTCGTACTTTTGGATAATTTTACAATGAAAAGTTTCTCAAATTTTATATATATATATATTTGTATCTAAAAATTCTCTAATTTTGTTTGGCAAACGAAAATAACTAGAATATCAAGAGATTCTCAAAGAATTTATAAGATTTGAGTAGAATTCAATATAAAATATTTATGTACATATAAAAAAAATTCATATATATTTTGTTGAAATCGGTGTAACTTAAAGAAAAAACATGATGATATACTAGATATTTTGATGTATTTATCATTCATAGCATACATATGGATCAAATTGTTTAATATTGATAAATATGCATGACGTTATAATCGAAACGTTTAAGCAGAGATGTCAATAGAATTTGTATAAAATGTAATAATTACATGAAAATTTATATATTTTCATATTATCATGGCGTTATTAATTTAATTTCTACCGATTTCCTCAAATTAGAAATTTTATAGAAATTTTATTGCAAGATTTTTTACGACTTGGTTTAAAATTATCAATATGCATAAAGAGAGCTATAATGCAATTCAGTTGTAGATTTGATAGAAATTATTTTAATATCCAGCGAAATTACAAGATATAGTGCTGTTTTAACAAGATAAAATTGATAAACTGAAATTGAAGATCTAAAAACTTGAATGTGTTAATGTGAACAGAAACTAATTGTACAGAAACACTCGTTAAAATCGGGCGAATCATTTTCAAGCCTCTTCCTGAACATAAATAAATAAATAAATGAATAAGTATATATATATATATATATATATATACACACATGCCTACACATATGAAATAAATAAGATAACGATCCTAGTTATTATTATTTTAAGACAAAAACATTGGATGTAACATTATAGCCAATATATCTGACAATAAGCCTGTATATTAAAAAAAAAAAATAATAATAAAAAGAAAAGAATACACACATGCACACACATCCAAACATAAAGACTGAGATGTTCAAAATAATCATTTCTTATATTCTTGCAGACTGTAATCTTCCACGATTTCGTGGATATGTAAAGATTTAAAAAAATGTTTACATAAATAATGAGAATTGTCGAGAACGATTATAGCCTACGAAAAGGTGATATAATTGTGTGAGCCATTATATAAAAACTATATATATGAAATACTATATAGTTTCTATCGAAAGCAGGACGCGACTCAAAAACAAATCTATATGGAGCTGAAATAATATTGTTGCCAGAAAGTAACAAAGATAAGAAACAACTGATCAGCGTAGATCCGGGTTATCGTGAATTTGCTTTTTGATACGTAATAATACTGTTGTATACCATTGATCCAATCTTGAAATTGAATCATATTCCTTAACAGCTTCTGTATAACCTTCAAGGTTTTGATCTTCCAAATGTTCTATCAGTGTCTGCAGATATACAATAGGCACAAATTATCAAATAAAATATAAATATAAAGAAATAGATATATTTATGTGTGTGTATGTGTGTGTAAAATATTAATTGACAATTAAGTTGACACAGAAACATACCTTTATTAATTTATATTCTCTAGAATCTTGAAAAGCTGGGTACTGTTCTTGATAACGCTCAATTGCATGTTGAGCATTTAATGAGTCGACACACAAATGGCACAATGCAGCACGAAAAAAATATTCCTTAGCACTGTATTTGAGTAAAGAACTTTCTAATGATGCAGAAGCAACCTGTAAAATAAATAAGCTTCAAACATTTAAATTAAAATTAAGTTTACATTAAATCAAATTTATGTAAAATTTACAACTAGAATATTTTTAGTATAACTTTTTACTACTATAAATATGTCTTTTACCTGCTCATAGATCTGAATGGCTTTATCATAATTTTCAAGTTGAGCAGCATATTGTGCAACTTTAAGAAGACACTTATTTGCCGAGGAATTACTTTCTTCACCACGGAAATAATCTGCAGCTTGCTCATAATGATGTACCGCACGCTCCAAATCAACTGCGTCGCTTTCGTAGATCTCAGCTATACTTTGATGATGTTTTGCTGCCATTGTGAAACGGCCCATGTCAGTATAAATCTCAATGGCTTTTAACAAACAGCTGATTGCCTCTGGAAAGACAGAAACATGTGGGTGTATAAGTTAATTATCTTACAACATTTATTTTAGAAATATTAGATATATCCCTATAATATTTATCGTAATACCATTTGTATCAGATTTTTTGAAGCAATTGGCAGCATCTACATAATTATTGGCTGCGTCATGCCGACCACCCGCTTTTGCATGTAAATCTGCCGCATCGTAAAATGCCTTTCCCGCCGAATTCCATTTTTTTGCCATCTTGAACAGATTTGCTGCACGTTGATAACATTCTACTGCCTCTTCAATTTTTGATGAGCTTCTGCAAAAATTAAACTGATTCGCCAAAATTCTTTCGACACAAAGAATTCTTCTTTTGTGTGCAGAAGAAAAATATTATCGTTGATATGTATTGACACATATACACATATACAATACATACATCTATAGAAATCATGGTACGAGATGATCGAAATTTAAATATATATATAAATGATTGTTCGTCGAAATAACAAATTTCCCGCGATTTGCGATAGGATAATCGCTCGAATAATGTAAAATCCATATTTATACGCTTCCAATGGAGTGAGTTTGAGTAACAAATCGATCAGCTTACCCGAACAGTGCGCCAAAGAAGCTCTTCGACGACGATAACTTTCTCTCGGCCTCTGCTACCAGTTGCAATGCCTTTTGCTCACTATCGGCCATGACGATGTCGCCGAATGGACTTTTTTTCAGGAGTCCCTCAGGTTTATCAATCGCACTTGATAAATTTCAATTCTAAATCTCTCTTTTTATCGTGAGATCTCACTAAAACCGAAAGTACAACGAATCATCAATGCATCGAGCATCGAGCATTATCATCGTCAGGGTCGCCAATCTGTCAGCGAAAACATTTCGCCTGTGTCAAACAATCATAGATATATAACTGGATTTAGCATTGCGAGATAGACAAACGCGCACCCGCTGTAGAAAGAGAGATACTATGGGTGCGTTCCAGGAGCACACTTTTAGCGTTATGAGCATGCTTTGTCCTTGTTCAACTTTCCAAAATAACAAAGATAGAACGACGCTTTCAGCGCGTAAGGCCCGTGTCTGACTATGCATCGAGATTGAAATTTGACCAATCAGGAGAAGGAAATTTTAGTTCCTTTTATCCTGATTGGTCAAATTTCAATCTTCAATACGTAGTCTGATACGGGCTTAAGCGGGGAGCACACACTTTTGCATAAGCGCATAATCATAAGCATAAGGAAATTGATTGGTCCATTTTCTTATGCATAAGGAAATTGACCAATCAAATTCCTTATGCTTATGATTATGCGCTTATGCAAAAGTGTGTGCTCCCCGCTTAAGCCCGTATCAGACTACGTATTGAAGATTGAAATTTGACCAATCAGGATAAAAGGAACTAAAATTTCCTTCTCCTGATTGGTCAAATTTCAATCTCGATGCATAGTCAGACACGGGCCTTACGCGCTGAAAGCGTCGTTCTATCTTTGTTATTTTGGAAAGTTGAACAAGGACAAAGCATGCTCATAACGCTAAAAGTGTGCTCCTGGAACGCACCCATAGTATCTCTCTTTCTACAGCGGGTGCGCGTTTGTCTATCTCGCAATGCTAAATCCAGTTATATATCTATGATTGTTTGACACAGGCGAAATGTTTTCGCTGACAGATTGGCGACCCTGACGATGATAATGCTCGATGCTCGATGCATTGATGATTCGTTGTACTTTCGGTTTTAGTGAGATCTCACGATAAAAAGAGAGATTTAGAATTGAAATTTATCAAGTGCGATTGATAAACCTGAGGGACTCCTGAAAAAAAGTCCATTCGGCGACATCGTCATGGCCGATAGTGAGCAAAAGGCATTGCAACTGGTAGCAGAGGCCGAGAGAAAGTTATCGTCGTCGAAGAGCTTCTTTGGCGCACTGTTCGGGTAAGCTGATCGATTTGTTACTCAAACTCACTCCATTGGAAGCGTATAAATATGGATTTTACATTATTCGAGCGATTATCCTATCGCAAATCGCGGGAAATTTGTTATTTCGACGAACAATCATTTATATATATATTTAAATTTCGATCATCTCGTACCATGATTTCTATAGATGTATGTATTGTATATGTGTATATGTGTCAATACATATCAACGATAATATTTTTCTTCTGCACACAAAACAAGAATTCTTTGTGTCGAAAGAATTTTGGTGAATCAGTTTAATTTTTGCAGAAGCTCATCAAAAATTGAAGAGGCAGTAGAATGTTATCAACGTGCAGCAAATCTGTTCAAGATGGCAAAAAAATGGAATTCGGCGGGAAAGGCATTTTACGATGCGGCAGATTTACATGCAAAAGCGGGTGGTCGGCATGACGCAGCCAATAATTATGTAGATGCTGCCAATTGCTTCAAAAAATCTGATACAAATGGTATTACGATAAATATTATAGGGATATATCTAATATTTCTAAAATAAATGTTGTAAGATAATTAACTTATACACCCACATGTTTCTGTCTTTCCAGAGGCAATCAGCTGTTTGTTAAAAGCCATTGAGATTTATACTGACATGGGCCGTTTCACAATGGCAGCAAAGCATCATCAAAGTATAGCTGAGATCTACGAAAGCGACGCAGTTGATTTGGAGCGTGCGGTACATCATTATGAGCAAGCTGCAGATTATTTCCGTGGTGAAGAAAGTAATTCCTCGGCAAATAAGTGTCTTCTTAAATTGACCAATCAAATTCCTTATGCTTATGATTATGCGCTTATGCAAAAGTGTGTGCTCCCCGCTTTAACGCGGAAAATATCAGTTCATGTGGCCGCATCCTTAGATCCTTATGGCCCTCGCACACTGGACGCGATGAGCGATGAACGATGGATGATATCCAATGAATGAGAGCTTTATTTCTTCGGAAAATCAGAGCTCTCATTGGATATCGACCATCGCTCATTGCTCATCGCATCCAGTGTGCGAGGGCCATTACATGAGCGGCATAGACTGATCGGTGGGTGCCGGTCTAGTCTATGGCCGCGTTCAGCAGAGAAAACCGCTTAGTAGCAATCGAATGTGATTGGTTCTTACTTTTAGAACCAACGAATCAACGTCAAGTGTTGACAAGACGATAACTGAGCGCTTTCTCTGCTGAACGCGGCCAATGAGTAAGGTCGGTATTCATAGTCAGTTCTTATATTTAAGACCGTCTTAGGGCCAATTTCACCAAGTTCGGTTAGATTAAGTGCCGGTCTACAATAGGCGATTTAAGCCCTAAACCTTATGACTTAACCTATAAACTATGACGTATTTTCGGCCTTAAACATTTCTCGCGCTGCCTTAAGCCCTAATCTCTAAGTGCCGGTCTACAATAGGTGATTTAAGCCCTAAGCCTTAAGGAATCGACTAATGTGATTAGTCGATTCCTTAAGGCTTAGGGCTTAAATCACCTATTGTAGACCGGCACTAAGCCCTATGCGAGTTCGCCAACTCCCATCTTTTAAAGCTTAGAGCTTGAGGCTAGGATCGATGTAATTTTTCTCTTAAAACAAAGGCTAAATCTTAAATCACCTATTGTAGACCGGCACTAAGTAGAGTCCTATATAATCAGAGAAACGACATCGTTACCCCCTCCATGCTTTCCATGATCGCCATGTTGGTCTCGCAGCTGCCCATTTGTAATCTAAAATGTCTTAAAAATGTCTTAAAAATGTCTCAGAGATATTTGAAATGTTTTTTTTTTAGAAAATAACATTACTTGGCGTCGGGACGCTACCGCGTCGCTTGACAAATATACTTTTTTCTCACTTACGGTACGCCGGTTGCGGTTAGTTTGCACGTAGGATTCACTACGGGACTAACATAGGGCGCGTTCCACTTAACGACCGCAACGCTCGCGAGCATCATCTGTCTTTGTTTAACTTTCGGTGAACAACAAAGATGAAATGATACCGTGAGCGTTGCGGTCATTAAGTGGAACAGGCCCATGGCGGTCAGCCAATCAGCAAGCGGAACGCCATTGTCGCTTCTCTGATTATATAGGACTCTAGTCTTAAGATCCCATTCAACCAATGAAATAGCCGCATAGCATCTTAAGACCATACTTGAGATGATCTTAAATATAAGAACGGACTATGAATATCGGCCTAAATCTCAGCAATTGGTAGCATTGGGAGCAATTTAACTCGTACTTTGAGTTCGCGCACGCGAGCGTGTATTACCCAAGTTTTTTTACTTTACTTTGAGCCGATAACGCTGTTGATAGCTGATGAAGACATGTCTTTTCTATATAGGCAAGAAATTAAATCACTACAGGAAGGAATGCCAAATACGTTTGTAATCGGCATAATTATAAATAATACAAATGTAAAAACGTTTACCGCCACTCAAACAAAATGTATGTATCAATATACATAGTTTTTCCCTATATTTCATTTAGAATAATCGATAATCGATATAATAAATATTTTGAAAAATAAATGAGCCAATTTACAAAAATATCACATATATTAAAAAGATTTCATGTAATTTCATTTTCAAATATAGGAAATATTTATTTTTATACTAAATTATTACTATTTTATTTATTTACTTGTTTCGATGAAATGAGTAAAAATTGCATGCTAATCGAATTATTCCTTATTCTTTTTAAATAAAGGGTCCTCTCTCTTCCTTTCTCATACTTTATATATATATATATATATATATATATATATATATATATATATATATATATATATATATATATATATATATATATATATATATATATATATATATATATATATATATATATATATATATATATATATATATATATATATATATATATATATATATATATATATATATATATATATATATATATATATATATATATATATATATATATATATATATATATATA
>NW_021850453.1:141816-142145 GCF_003651465.1 Formica exsecta
CCCCCACACACACACATTATGTATTTTATATATGTATATCAAAGAACAATAATTAAATAATAATTAGAAGAATATCTTTTGCATTGTTTTTTTTTAAATAAAATTTGAAAAAAACGTGAGAAAAGAATGCTCATATTGTATATATGTTTAACCATTGCAAATATAAATTTGTTTCCTTATTTCTTCATATTTCTCTTTAAAAAAAAACAATAAAAGTTATTTTTCTAATTATTTTTCAATATTTGTCTTATTTTTTTCTGTATATACGCCTGACATGATTTATACAGAAGAAAGAAAACACATATTTAATATGTAATTATATATATATA
>NW_021850453.1:142155-143296 GCF_003651465.1 Formica exsecta
TTTATATTTGATTATATATATAAACTTTATTTCTTATTTTATTGTTGCAGTTAACAGAGGTGAACGTAGCGTGTGGACATTCACTTTACGAGATACTGAAGAAGACTTTATTAATGTTACAGTATGGGGAAGTATGGAATTTGTAAAACAAGTATCGTCCGCATTTAATATCGGATCTGTAGGTACGTAAATACATATATATTCACATACATATATACACATATACATATATATATTTCTATAAACTTTACTTTCTCTTAAAAAAGGCTATTTTTTATTTATTTTTTAATTATTTTTCCTGTGCAATACTACTTATACATACGGATAAAATCGTATTGTACAAGAGAAAGAAAACATATATATAGTATATATATATATATATATATATATATATATATATATGGACATATTTTAAATATAATTATATATTCTTAACAACACACATATTCAAAAGACGTCCAGAGGACATCTGGAGAATGTAAAACATTCTTTGAATGTCCCTTGGATGTCTTTTAATGTGTGTTGTTAGGAATATATTTATGTATGATTATATGTGGACTTTTTGTCCCGAGAGAACTTAGAAATAATATTATATATATTTTACATATTGTCGAAAATTTATTTAATACAAATTGTACTCATTATTATGAAAATATAGACTATTTTAATGTGGTTACGGTTTTTACAAATAAAATAGAATAAATAAAATTGTGATAAATATGTATTCTTTAAAAAATGAGGACAAATCTTAATAAAAATATCTGTTTTACAGTGGAAGTGATAAGCGCGAAAATTATGAAACGCCAGCCTAATGATAAAAATGAGCAATTTGTACCATCGACTTCTAGTCCTTTCACTCTGATTGTGAATGAGGGTGCAGCTCTCATACATAATCACGATGCGCCTACTCGTGAACAATACAAAAATTTGCTAATGCGACCTGTCAAAAGCGTGAACTCCGCAAAAAGCTTGAGAGACATTTTGGATAATATCGAGGCTTTATGTGATCGCTCAGTTGACCTTCTCGTCGTTGTCACATTTGTAAGCTATAAATAAATAATATGTCAAATCTTCAATATATCATACTATATTTCTTAAAATAATAAAAAATAATTTATTTAGTTACAATTATTAATAAATA
>NW_021850453.1:143722-159597 GCF_003651465.1 Formica exsecta
TATATACACATATATATTATAAAATATTAAAAATCCAAATATTTTTCAATCAATCATATTGGTATCAAAGTTGTGTTCTTTCAATAAAACTATTGTTTTTATACTCATGTAAATATTAATAAATTATATCTGATTAAATATATTGTAGATCGGCGATACGCGTAATATAATGACTCGGAATGGACTAGCTTTAATATGTCGCAGTTTCGAGGTCGCAGATGGATCGACGGATAATACGGTACCATTGATATTATGGGACAAGAATTGGGTGGAGAGATCCGCCTTTTGGGAACCGAAACGGACAATATTGTTCTTAGTTGATGTTCGTATCGCATACGATGAATATAAAAAGAAAACGGCGTTAAGTATTTGTATGTTGAAAATCCAGCATTTTGTTCTTTTTACTGTAATATTATACAATCTTCTAAAATATATATGTATATCATTAGATGTCGCTTACAATTATATATAGATATATCACTTATTAAAATCGTGATTTCGAAAATATTTAGATAAGGTTTAACATAATTTTAAATGAATATTCGTAGTAATATGCACATTATATATACTCTAATCAGTGCATTTTAATTCTATTATTAAAAATTGTTTTTTTTATTTTAGAATAGATCAGATTTTTTGTATCTTCTTAAAAATCTGATTCTGTGAAGTCACGCCCTGTTATTATTCAATAATTTACAGTGCTTCGTATTTGGAAAATGATAGATTATAAATATAGCGAAATCATTTGAATACTTTTGCGAATCACTGTATAAGCATATAAATAGAAAAAAATAGGTAAAAGTTTACAAAACAGCACGGATTATATTTTTTTAATATATACAAAAATTATAATATTTCAAAATCGCATATCTCAGGAATCAAAACAGATTGCCACAAAACTCAAAGCGTGTATTACACACTTAGGAATCTACTCTCTATAACATATATCAAAAGGAAAATGATCTGTATACATTTTTATAAACTTTCATCATAAATTATTATACTTTATATACTAGCGACATTGTTTTTATTGTATACAGCAAGAAGAACGCTAATTACGGAATGCCCGGACGTACCTCAAGCCGCAAGCATTATAAGTGCGATACAGCATTATGATCCTGATTCTATATGCAGCGATTCATTCACTATACCAAATCGTGAGAACGGCAATTAATTTACACCGAGTTTAATATAAATATAACTTTATAACGTATTCATATAGACAACACTCATATATCATATGAATCTTAACATATGTTCGCTACTAGCATCTAAAATTTTTAAATATCTATTTTAAAAATCATCCGCTTCATAGAAGGATCACTATATTTTAAGTTTTATAATATATATATAGTAATATAATAAATATTTTAAATTACATATAAAAAAGTGAATTGCTAAATATAAGCATGCTGAAAAATGAGTTCGTTTCTTTTCTAATTTATAGACATAGAATTTTAGAGCAATTAATTTTTGTGTAACACATTTTATTATTATTATTAATTTTTTATTAATATTGTAGCAAACACTATTACGACTGTAATGACAATACAACAAATCACGGAGAAGTTACGGAAAAAAGCGAATACGGAAGGTGAGAGATTGCAATTTGCGACAATTGTAAAAGCTTCGGTGACTGAAATGAATTTGGATGGTTCACTTAAAGATGTGATATCTGTAAAATGGTACTTTTCTGAAATTGCTTTCATAATTTAACAGTAATTAAAAAATCAACAATGCTATCACGTTTACTTGCATTTTTAGCGCTTTATGTAAAAAGATTGTCCCGGATATGAAAGATCCTTGTATGAACTTGAATTGCCCATCAGGCAACGGAATCCGGACGCCACTAAACATTGTAAAATTTAATATAAAAATCAATTTGAAGGACGACACTGGATATCTCATTGGATGCCGTCTGACTGGTGATACCGCAGAGCGAGTCATGGGATGCACAACTGATGAATTTCAGGTAATCAACTTAACCTAATGTTAACAAAACTATTGTTTCCAGCTATATTCATATAAAATATGATAATTCTTAATTTTTTATTAATCAAAAAATAGTATAATAATAGAAATAAAACTAATTAAAATTGAAGCACATGTAAAATAAGTCGAAGACTATATAATTATAATAAATATTTTACTTTTTGTATTCGTCTTAGGTTTAAAATTGCTCTAAATATGGTATAAAAAGAACAATTTTGTCATTATATTGTAGGCAATGACGGTAGAAAAGCGCGCCAAATTGAAATGGTTATATTTGTTAGAAGAATGCAACGTTCGCCTGCACATTCTCGGGCCGACATCTGCCTTCCCGTATGTTTTATATAATATTTTATCCATTCAACATTGTCTCGACGAGACATATGCAGTCGAATAAACTGCAACACTCGATATGCTTGAAAATTAAAAATTAATATATCTTCTTTAGTTGCTCCAATTTGGTACAAATAATTCGTCATAATTTGTCATAAACATTACACATTATTTATTATTATAAGTGTGGACTTTTTATTTTACGTATATAAGAGTATTATAAATATAATTTCCATTATAATTACTTCATTTAGTTTTGTTAAGAATTTTGAAATAAGTTCAGCTTTTTACGAATTCCTCTAGCCGCATTATTGCGGATAAAAATAAACTTATTATTTACTAGTTTACTTATTCAACATCGTGTTTTATACGTGATTTATTGTAAACCCTACACCCCCTTGTAAAAAAAAATTTAATTTAACAACTCAAATCTAAAGCCCGTTTCCCATAATGCAATTTTTCGTGTTGAATAGCATGCATGATTTGCTGGGTGCTGCTTTTGCGCTCTATATTGTGTAAAACTAAAGGCTGATTTATGCAGGCCGTAACTGTTAATTTATGCTGGAACCATTAAAGTTTAACACTAGGATTACAATGCTTTTGTTCATAATGCCATTATGAACAAAAGCATTGTAATCCTAGTGTTAAACTTTAACGGTTCCGGCATAAATTAACAGTTACGACCTGCATAAACCAGCCTTAAGCTGGGCGCGCTGCAGGGGGCCTATTATGCCTGGTCTACAATGAGTCGTTAGTTGTTAGTCGCTTGCGAATTGACTAACCACAGTCGATTATTTCGAGAATATTCTTGAAATAATCGACTATGATTGGTCAATTTGCTTACGACTAACGACTAATGATTCTGAGCTCTGTTACACGGCACTCCTAAAGGCCAATTTCACCAAGTCCGATTAGATTAACCGACGGTTAAAATTAGCGAGAGGCCAGAAAGCATTTTCAGGCTGTATTTCGGCCGTAAAGCGATACGCTAGAGGAACAAGGATAGCACGCGATTGTCGCTCCTTGTCTGATATTATCTCCCAACAATCGCATCCGTGTGCTCAACGTATCGGTGTTGTGCCTTCACGGACGCTACACACACGATGAAAGAGAGACAAAGACAGCGCATCATCTCTCTTTGTCAAACGATCAGTGTACTACCAAAATCGACAGTATCGAAAAGTGGATATAGCACGGACATGAACCAATCGCGGCTTCCCGCGAGAGGTCTCCACCGTCTCTCCTGCCGACCCTTAAAACCAACTCTTAAAATCTTACTCTTCACTTTGTACTGCCTACTGCCATTGTAGAATGCCCTTTACATTTGTTAACGCCTTTGTAAACATAACAGTGTAAAAGAGCACTTTTATTTAATGCCACTTCTGATCATATTATACGTAAGATTCTGATCGTATTGACCTTCATTTGAGGGCAAAAGCCATTCAAGAAAAAAGAAGACTGCCTGCGTTTTGCTGCGTTTTTCTTAATGAACGAATGAGAAATCCATAAAAAGAAGAAAGAAGAAATCTATTGAACAAGAAGTGTAACAATCTCGTTTTCCCAAAAAAATGACACTCTTTTATTATTTTTACAAGATACAAATGATAATTGGATATTATTATTTGTGTGTAAATGCTGTAAAGAATAACAGCAGTTGTCAATGTGGAAACAAGTTGAATCGTCAAGCAATTTTCAATCCTCAAGCAGGATATTGTATTGTGGATAATTCTAAATTGGATGCAATTCATATGAAAGAGGAGAAAATGAAGAAAATGTTTAAGATAAATGCTGGGACGTATTCCATAGGAACGAATAATCCAGTTTTTATAGCAGATGGAGAAGGTCCAAAACGTGAAGTAATATTAGATAGTTTTTATATAGACAAATTTGAAGTAAGTAATGAAGAGTTTGCAACTTTTGTAAGAACTACCGGATATATAACGGAAGCAGAAAGTTTTGGAGATTCCTTTGTCTTTGAAGGTCTTTTAACGCAAAATATAAAGGACAAAATCAATGAAACAGTTGTGCAAGCTCCTTGGTGGACACCTGTGAAACAAGCTTCATGGCAACATCCGGAAGGCTCTGATTCAAATATCACTTGTAAGTGTAAAAGAGAAAAATTTGAATATTTTGTTCATAGGATTCATAAAGCTGTTTTCATTAATCTGATTATAATTAGAAAATACTTAGATAGAATGGATCATCCTGTTGTTCATGTTTCCTGGCATGACGCAGTTGCTTATTGCAATTGGATAAGAAAGAGATTACCAACTGAAGCAGAATGGGAAGTTGCATGCCGTGGTGGACTTTCAGATAGATTATATCCTTGGGGAAATAAATTGATGCCGAACAATCAGCATAAGTAAATTAAATTTTTATATAAAGTTTCTATTTATACAAATATAATTTGCCATTGCATGTCATTGCATATATGCATTTTTTATTGTAATATTTCATAATGAGAATTTGTATCTTATTATTATCTTGTAGAGCCAATATTTGGCAAGGCAATTTTCCTACAGAAAACACTGAAGAAGATGGATTCAAAGGCACATCGCCGGTTACGATGTTTTTACAAAACAAATATGGTTTACATAATATTGTTGGAAATGTTTGGGAGTGGACAGCTGATTGGTGGATAACGAGGCACTCGAGCGATCGACAAACAAATCCTGTAAATAATATAATATAATAAAAATATTTATGAATGATACAATATATATAAGGATTTATATTAAATTTATTGTAATAAAGTATATATATATCATAAAGTATATATATGTATATATATATCATACATGGCTTGTATTATAATAGTTTTTATTCTTATTTTCAGTTTGGTCCATCTAGCGGTAACAATAAAATAAAAAAAGGTGGCTCTTATCTTTGTCACAACAGTTACTGCCACAGATACAGATGTGCCGCACGTAGTCAAAATACACCCGATACATCAGCTGGAAATTTAGGCTTTAGATGTGCTATATCGGCATAGGTAAATCATTTATACTAAAAATTAGAGACAGGATATGTAAAGATTGAAAATATATTATAAATACAATATTGTGTGTAAATAAGATGATATTTCTTCTATATAAAATTAGAATGAATATCACATACACACACACACACACATCTTTTAAAATTTTATTTCTTCAACAAAACATAACATTATATAAAAAAATATAAAATATAATATAGAATAAAATTAGCTATTTATTAACTAATATTTTTCGATGATATTGTTTATGAGAGATAATTGTTAAAAAAATTACCCTTTCAAAAAAAGATTTAAAAAATAGTGCTAGATCCATGCATTTGTTAAAAAAGATTGTTGTATATAAAATGCTGCTGTAATATGTATTTCCCATTTAAATGTTTTTTTCTACAAAAAATGATATCAAATTTCGCCCAATTAAGAATAAAAAATATGTGCTATAAAATTTATTAATTTTTCCTTTTTTTTTACCAATGATTTAATATTAAAAATATTTAACATGACATTAAATATATTGGAGTTTTTTTAATATATATATAACGTTTTAATATAATTTTTTTAAATTTAATATAACATTTTAATGTATTTTAATATGAAATTGTGGATCTTACAAGATATATTTTTAGAAAAAATATTTCCAAGAATATATAAAACCATGTATATATCAATAGAAATCATAACTTTAATTAAGAGTATGAAAATTGAAAAAAAAAAAAGGAACTTGGCACTGCTATGCCAATCAAAAGTAATATTTGTTATATTTAAAAAAATTATTATGTCGAAATATTATATTAGTGAACTGTGTCCTTGAGAAATGTCATTTATTTTTAAAATTCAAATCATGACCACGACCATGAACCAATGCTTCTTTGACAAAACAATTTGATTTATAAATCATTTGTCATTTTGCCAATTTCAGATTGATGAATGGTAGATTTAATAATCATGCAAAAATCTTTTCAAAAAAAAGGTAAAAAGAGGGCCGAATTCATACATCCATAGAAAAAAAGATTTTGTTGTATGTACACACAAAAAAAGGGTATTACTTTAATATATTTATTGGTTAAACCTGCTTCTTTTACAAAAGTGATGAAATCAAAAAGTTATGTCAATTAAGAATAAAAATTATGCACATGCACACTAGAATTTAAAATTTTTTGATTATATATATCTACAGGGTGTCCAGTAAAGATTGTGCCAACGCTCGTGAGCGGGAAAAGCACAGTAAACTGAACAGAAAAGTCCTGTAACATTTTTTTCTATAACGCTTAATAAAGAAGTTATTATTGAATAAAGTCTGCCAATCAGCTCCGACCTTTAGCTGCGCGCCTGGTAGAGTGCGTGAGCGCTCCGTCGCTATGGTGACGCACACTAACAGACGGGCGGCTCACTGACGTGCGTCCAGCTAAAAGTCGGCGCTGATTGACCAGACTTTACTCAATAATATCTCCTTTATTAAGCGTTATAGAAAAAAATGTTACAGGACTTTTCTGTTCAGTTTACTGTGCTCTATCCGCTCACGATCGTTGGCACAATCTTTACCGGACACCCTGTATATATCTTAAACCCGTCACCCGTCTATGCAAATCTTTTTAAATGTCTGGATAGACCCTGGGTACCGATCATATAACTTTTTCTCTAGGGCGGAAACGTGAAAATTATTAGCATTGAAATCAATGGGCGCGTTCGGCAGAGAAAGCGCTCAGTTATTGTCTTGTCAACACTCGACGTTGATTTGTTGGTTCTAAAAGTAAGAGCCAATCACGTTCGATTGCTACTGAGCGGTTTTCTCTTGAATGGCCAAATTTTTCACTTTTGCGTCCTAGGAGAAAAGTTACATGATCGATACCCAGTACCCAGAAGCTTTCAGTGGCAGTAAAGGTACCTTTACATGGCAGCGTTAAGCGTCGAGCGTCTGCGTAGAAAATTGCTCAGAATCTAATTTCAGCCTAGAATCTATCTCTTTTAAATTCTGCGCATTTTTCTGCGCAGACGCTTGACGCTTAATGCTGCCATGTAAAGGTACCTTAAGGGTGCAAACCCATGGCAGCGGAAAAGTGGCCACCCTGCTAATTTTAACCGTCGGTTAATCTAACCGGACTTTGTGAAATTGGCCCTAAGACGGGATCGTACAAAATTGTCCAACCGGTGCCAATAAAACCGTAGGAAAAGAAGCAGCAGCTATATTAGCAGTTTTGTCTAGTATGTACATACATACTAGACTATTATATAAAAGTCTGTGATTGACTTTTAACCCTACAAAGAAAAAAATTCTTAACCTCATTATACATCAAACATATTAAAAATTGTATTTTTTATAACTTATTTAACTATACGGTAAATAATCAAACATTTTTTATGATTACATAATTGTTTTTTTACTGTACATTTATTTTGTATAAAAATCTTAAATATGATTTGGATGCTAAAATAGAAAACAAAGATTAAAATATTGATTCGACTATTTCGTATTACTCATATTTATGATATTTATAATTACATATTTGAGCTTTTTGATATTGTCAATCTTTCTTAAAGTGCATACATACTTAAATACACATTAATATCTAAATTTTGAAAAAAAATGTTTAAGAAATTAATTTTGCTATTGGATATACACCTAAAATGTGTTTTAAAAAAACAAAAGCAATCGCGAGCGATTATGAATCATCAAAAGCACATTTTCAATTATTAATATTATTTTCAGCATCAAAAAACCGCTTTAAACATTTTGTAGTGAAAATATCCAGAACAAAATTGTTTAAAATTTTATGTTCTGCATATTTCAATATATTTGTTATCCTAATATTCATTTTATATATGTGTACACATGTTATTTTTTTTTAATGTTTTTCCTCATTACACGGCATATAAAATTACGAACAAAATTCTGCCTTCAATTTTGTCATGAATTATAAATACAACTATGTTTAATATTATAATATGAAATTTTTTTATTGTGTTAAAATGCTGCTAAGATCATAATTCTGAATATGCTGGATGTAATGTTATTAATATTCTTTTATATTTACAGATAATAAAATTTGTGTTATTGGTAATTTAAAAAAGAATTTCACACATTGTATTAAATCTGCAAAAAATATTATAATAAATGAAACATGAGTTGTCAAAAAGGAAATACTAGTCGATCAAGACCTCAGAAATACCAGAATCATACAGCTTTCAAAAATAATTTGTATGATAACTCTAAGAAAATAAAGTTTATTAATAGTATTGAAGTCGCGAATGTTTGTGAACGCTGCAAAAAGATAATAGAATGGAAGATCAAATATAAGAAATACAAAGCACTTAAAGGTCCAGTAAAATGCGTAAAGTGTGAACAAAAGACTGTGAAACATTCTTATCATAATATCTGCTTGCCTTGTGCCAAGCAGAATGAAATTTGCCCAAAATGTGGAAAGAAGAAAGAAATTGTAGAAGTAAAGCCTAATAGGGAAGAATTAATTAAATTGGATGAAGAATTTAAAACAATTTTAAAAACGTTGTCAGAAAGAAAACGAAGGACGTTTTTACGTTACATGAATCAACAATTGTGTATGTATTTTGTATCTACAATATAAATTTTTTTAAAAATTTTATTTTTATACATAAATAATATATATGTGCGTGTGTGTGTGTGTGTGTGTGTGTGTATATATATATATATATATATATATTGTATTTTTTGCTAAAAATAAAGCGGGTTAAAAATTACTATTATGTGTGTGCACATATAATAGTAATCTTTAACCCGCTTTATTTTTAGCAAAAAATACAAAAAATAATAATAAACAACATATATGGATTAGATACAGATATAAAAGAAGGTGATGGCAAAGACAAAAGCGAGGATAAAACAGATTCCAAAGGAAGAGAAGATTTACTAACAAAACTGAAATCATTAGCTATTATAGGAGAGGAAGATGATAACTTCGACAGTGATACTGATATTGAAAATAAAGATAATAATTTTAATAATGATATTGCTTGATTATGTAATAAAACATTTTCTAAGTATAAAAAGAGTTTTTTGAACTATAATATAAATTTTTAATCCATTTTAGTAATAAACCATTTGAAATTAATTTTTTTATGTAGAATCATCTCCTTTATGGTTGTATCACCACTTATAGGATATCCTGTACATACATCACCTTTTTTTCCATATTCATCCATTGCACTTTCTATCTTTCGCGAACAGCTTTCTAACTTTATTGCTATACAGAACATTTCAATGACATTGTTAGGATTCACACACACAAACATAAATGTACACACATATACACAGCCAAATATTTTAGTACACAATTAAATTTGAATTCTTAAGGCTCCTCACAGCAGCTATATTAAATGATGTCAAAAGCAAAAAATTACAAGAGTTTTTTTGCAAGATAGGTCAAAATAAATAAATTTTTTTTTTTATGAAACCACTCACGCATATTTGATAATATGAATTAGTAAAATACATAGAAAATTCTCTTTTTTATTCGTAAATTAATAATGAGCTGTAAATCTTAGTCAATCATTATAAGGTCCATTTTGTTGAAAATATAAGATACTGACAAGCATTTATTAATGCAGGATAAAAAATAGAGCTTTCATTTATTAATGCAGGATAAAAAACAGAACTTTCAACATATTGTACTAATTTATATTCTCGAACGTGTATGGCAACATCCAAAAAAACTTATTTATTTGGATGTATCTTGTAAAAATAACTTAAGTGATTTTTCGCTTATAACATCATAATTCAATATTCAATATTCGATGTCAATAAGGAACCAGAGGCTTTAATAAACAATGAATATATTTAATAAAATTATGAATTCAATAAATTTTGTTTGGATTTATATGATTATTATTATTATTAATATTAATTTACAAATACTTAAATATTCTTATACAATAGTGATTACTTCCCATTGCACATTTGAGAAGTTATATATAAGTAAGGAGAGAGACATATATATTTATTTTTTTATTGCCATCACGTGTGTATATGTAAATATATATATATGTATGTATGTATGTATATATATAAGCAGTTTCTTTCAAATATATATATATTTGAAAGAAACTGCTTTCTCATTCAATTGTCTCTTCTGATTCCCGAAAATTGTCTTATCATCACATTTATTCTACATTTTCTTCATTTATGCAACAACTTTCTTAGTTGCATGTAATTTCTTTAGAAAGTTTTTATTTCTCTTATTGCGACAAACATTATAGTTATTTTATAGTGTTTCGCAGAATTTTAAGATTCCAGCTTTTGAATAACCACCTATTTCTTCGCATTTATAGCGGGGTAAAAGTTATAATAGTATAGTAAATCCTTTTTCCTTTCTTTAAATAGCTTAAAAAATGTAAATTTAATTACGGCTAGATGTGTCACAGATATTTTTGATCGTTGCACATGTACTCCTTAAAATCTAATTTAATAAAAAACATGTCGCATCTTTCTTTATTTCTCTTCACGTACACATTTACTTTTTTTTAGTATGTACACAGCAAATTGGTACCATTATTTCTTGGCACTGGAGTACTTAAATTAGGCGTTTCTTTTTTAATCATTGGGCACATGAACATATCTTAAACATTAACAATACTTTGAATAAGATTTGGAAAAAGGCAAACATCAGTGAAGACATACGATTTTCTGATTGATCGATACTTCTCGTACCTCCTATACAATGCCTTTTATCAAAGTGCAAGATTAATGTTAAATGTACTTCGCTGAATATAAAATGAGGAAAGAAAGAGAACATTTTAGAAAAGCCGTTTTTTGTAGTGCACTTATGAAAAAACTTTTGGACTAATTGTAAGAAAGAGATATACACTTTAACATCAAAATATCGATAAATCAATCGACATAATTAATATTTTCTCCATTGATTTTATCTATGTGAGTGAAGTAACATTATTACAATTTAAGTAGATGTAATGTGTGTTGCCGTGTAACTCTAATTACGAACGATTATTTTGATGAAACCTGAAAAAATTTTTTGGACATAACAAATCAATGCTAATCTGTATAATGTTATTTTTTATAATTCTTAGATTTTCATAATTCTCCTATTTAAATTATGATGTAGAGCACGTGATATTATTTCCTGTGTCGATAATCTAGGAGAAAAAACCACATCTTTATAGTTATAGTATACACCTCACATTGTCTTACTATATAAAACAAAAATATTCTCGTTTCCATAACTATGATAATTATGATCATTCTTTATTTATGTATGACGTAACAAAATTTTTCTTTATATTGTAGAAATATTTTTATATTAAACAATTTTACACAAATTCTTTTTCAAGTTTTGTGGCACTGTGCGTATATAGGCTGTAATATAGGGTCTGTAATATAAAGTGTGCATATGTAGGCGCACGCGTATGTTTTGCACCTTGCAATTAGATGATAGATAGATAGATAGTACTTGAAGTAGAAAAGATCACCACTGTGATCCAATTTTGTTAGAATCTATAGATTGAGACAAAATAGAATTAGAGCATTTAGATAATTATACCTCGAGGAAATCCTTCAGTAAAGTAACNTTCCGCAATATCCATCTGATTCTCTAGATCTCCCCGATCCGTTGTTTCCGCTCGTTCAATTTTCCACGAGAGGTTCTCTATTTCTGCTTCTAATTGAGCTTGTTGATACTCAAACTATTAGTAGGATAATTCAGTGCTCAGTTTTTATCACACGCGCTTTATTTAACATTATTGTAAGATCTTACCAATTCTTTCCGCGGACTGGGTTCCATGTAATAAGCGTATGGATATGTATATTGTAAGGTGTAACGGCAACGCGCTAAGAGTGATGCCGCCTCGAACAGATGTTGCCAGTCTATCCATGTGCCACTTGCATTCATCACCTTATTATTGATCCTCATCTTGATGCCCTCTAACGTTTGTTCTTCCAATTTCAACGATTTACTATGATTCTCCCACTGACCAAACACACACACACACACACGATATAGCATATACAATAATATACTCATAAAAAATACATCTATACTAAGATTAAATAAAAAGTTCGAAAGAGAAAGCTCGTTATTATGTCAAACTTACTCGCTCATAATAGTGAAGATATTTCTTGAGAGCTTCCCTCGCTTGTGCGTGAACGCTTTCATGTGCGATGTTTGGGTTTTCTTTGTATCGTGAACACTCATAATACTCGCTACCATGTGCTTTCCAATCTCCAAGGCACATCCAGCAGAAATCATGTTTACAGTTGTAACATTGCATGTGATTACAGCCACCATTCTTCTCTATACAGATATGACATTTTGGACACTGGAAAATAATTTTACAATTAAGTATTTTCTATGACATTTTAAACCATTTGTTCGTATACTCACATCTTTGGTATGAGCACTAATGTAATTAGCTGTCTCGGAATCATCCGCACATTTTGTTAACCATTTTTTAATTGTACCGCAATCGGTAGGTGCATGATAATCCATACCACATCGGAAGCTAAAATTACAATGTTTTTATTGATATGTGATAAATTACTTAGTATAATATATCGACGTTTACCAGAATATAGTTTTGCACGATGAACACATGACTCTTTTTGCTCGTTGTTCCTTTGAACGCAGAACTATTTGGCAATTTGGACCAGGACAAAATCGAAGTTGTGGATGAGACTTGACATAATCGCAAAAGGCAAATTGTTGATATCTTTCTCTCATGTTAGGCTTAGCGAGTAAAGAAAGAACAAAGTCTTCTGGAGCTAGAACATCACAATCTTGTGCCATGCAACTTATACCTATACGAGAGAAAAAGATCAATAAACCTTGATAAAAAATACAAGCATAATGTAAGTAACAATTAAGCAATATTACTTACTGGTAGATATACCTTGAGTTATTTGTACTTCAAAATGCATACACCAACAGTCCTTGCAAAATGAATGTCCACATGTAAGTGTAGAAAACCTATCTGCAGGAGAAACCATAACACAAACTGAACACACACCACCTTTCTGACTTTTTGATCCTGGCATTTGTTCCGGGGTAGGTTTAATTTTTGAATTAATCAATAAACTGGAAGCATTGCTACGGTACTTAGTGACAATATCTTGTAACGCCCAATTGTGTGCATGTAACAATACTTTGGCTAGCGATGGCGTTATGTGAAGGCTATTACTTAACACTTCTACACTCTCATTCAAGAGTCGCTCTACCTCTTCAACTCGCAAACAGTCGCACACCGCGTACTCTGGATCTCTTCTATTTTGTTCAGGATCCACATCGTTATCCACTTCCCCACCCCATGGCTGTATATTATAATAATCTTCGTAGCCCGTATCACCACAATCGGAGTCCGAACAATCCATTTCACTATCATTTTCGCTTGACATCTGTATGGAAAATATTATGCACATTAGTCCATTGTGAAACTTGTACATTTTTTCACATAATTGAACATTAAGCTATCACTATGCTAATACTTTAAATAATTATACAAAGATAAGTATTAGATATTGACAGGGACATTTTTTAGCGTAACTTTAATGAACTGATACTATTGTAAAAATTTATCAAAAAATCATAAGGAACGATTCGATAATGCTATGAAAAAAAGATTATAAGGGAGTAATTATTCATATGGTAATGTATAACGATATTACGTTGTAATATTTATAAGAAAAACTATAGAATATATATACAACGCGTTGCCTTAAATGTATCTCTGGCATTTCGCTTGTAAGGGAAAAGCTTTTGTGGATTTGTGCATGATTTGCCCACCATTTACGTCTTTGCGAACCAGAAAGCAATCCCTCGGAAGCTTCTTTTTTTTTTCTTCGCTGAACGCGATTTTGATAAACAATGCCACAATGCAGTATAAATATGTAACGATCGCGTCGCAACAATTGCAGTGGCGACAATTCGTGGAACAGGGATCGTGTCGCAAGCGACCCACCTTTGGTCGGCTAGACCTTCCCGATTATCAAGAGTATTGCATTTACGCTCTCGTTTCGATAAGATTTGTGTGTGCGGGTGTCAAGAGGAGCTTTAAAGTCTTTTTATATATTCTTCTTTTCGCTATTGGACTTGCACCTTGCACCGGGTTAATAGTATTGGGTACGTTCGAAAATCCTACTAGTGCGGGGCTGCGGGGCTGATGATGTACTTTTGACCAATTAGAGATTTGTTCCAAATCATGAAAAGCAACATGGCTACTTCCATGATATGTCAGGTACGGTTGTACCCATAGACATAGTATATCTAGACCGAGTGTTGAGGAGTGGGGGCCGATGCCCACGTAGAAAAGGACATACTCTGTTTCGTACAGTACTATTCCCCTTCTCCTTAGACAAAATTCAACCAATGAAACGAGAATAGAATAAGAGATACGTGCCCACACATCTACTTCTCTCTTTCTAGGTCGCTCAATACAAAAGAATAATGAAATCTTGCCGCGTGCTCCGTCCAGTACTATATGTCGATGGTTGTATGTTGTATGTACATATTTTAATTCTCAGATTGAACATCTATACAATCGATTTATTGTATATGAATATTTTTATTGTATATAAAAAGAGCCACTTTTTAATTTTATTTAAGAAAACTATGTTATATAAATATATATATTCATACAAGCTTTATATTCAAGTTATAACAAAATAATGCTTTATATTAAAGTTATAACAAAATAATGTAACAGTGCAGAAACATTATTCTCGAAATGAATAAGTTGCAGCAGATATCAATTCTTTAGCTTCCAAGATCAGATTGTATGCTACTAGACATTAACTTGTGGAAAATATTAGAAAAAGAAATTTAAATAAGAGATGGAATAAGAATTAATATATATCATCCATTAATGAGCTCGGTCTTCTTTTTTAATTTTTTTCTAATTTCTACCTATAATATATTGGCACAATTTAGCCGTTAAAATCTAGAATACATCACAATATCACACATAAAAATATTTAACACAGTTACGATGCAAATAAAATTACAAATAATCATTTCTCTGATTTAGTTTATTTCTGACACTGATAAATTTGAAAATGTCTTGCATTATAACTATTCTGATATTCTCTGTATTTTTCAGTATACAATTTCGATATAACATTGCAATGTAAATACTTTTTAATTAACAGGTTGTAACAGAATATTTAGTTATGTATAAATTTTTCATGCAAAAAATCTGAAGAATAAATAATATATATCTAAGGAAAAATCTAAGGAATAAATAATGTTTGTTCAAATGTCAGAATTATTTTTTATTTATATGACCTTTATATTCAGTGTCCATTGTAATGGTCTGATTAAGAGTGTTCTTATTGCTTAATTTAAAATCTACTGGCTTATCATATCCCATTATTCGTATATAGTGAGTAGAATCATGGAAAAACTTTTGTTCTAAAAATAAAGGAATACCTTTTATAATACAACTTGTGAACATGCCAGTCACATCTGGTACTACTACATCGTCTGGCGTAAATACAAGCTGAAACATAATTTATATTATTACCCAAACGATATTATGAGGGGGGGGGGGCGGGGATTATCTCATATATAATTTTTAAATACTC
>NW_021850453.1:159712-160343 GCF_003651465.1 Formica exsecta
GGGGGGGGGGAGAGGATTATCTCATATATAATTTATAAATACCTCTTTTGTCTGAACAAATAGACTATAAGTTTTTGCAATATATTTATCTTCTTTTGCATCGTAATACAAGTGCGTTACATATTTTCTTGTTATTATATGTATTAATAAAGGAGTAGTTACAGTCAAAAATCCAATAAATGCAAATATTCCTAAAACCGCTCCTGTATTACCACTTTCAATGGCTTTTGAATAAAGAAATGGCTGAGCCAATAAACCACCAGTGGATGTCAATAGAGAAAAAATTTTGAGAGCTCTAATTTGTCTTGTTAAAATTCCATAATAAATTTCGGTTTTTTTAGTAGAAGTTTCCTGATAATTCTTTGTTGAAAAATACTTGACATTATACGCCGTGGAATACTTCTATAAAATTATAAATTTAGATTAATTTAAACCGTTTCTATTGTAGTAACTAGTTCATTTTTATAAAATCCGATAAAAAATTTTAGAAATATTTATTAATTATAAAAAATTAGTGGAATACTATTATAAATTTAGATTAATTTAAACCGTTTCTATTGTAGTAACTAGTTCATTTTTATAAAATCCGATAAAAAATTTTAGAATTTTAGAATAATTATAAAAAATTAAA
>NW_021850453.1:163205-166707 GCF_003651465.1 Formica exsecta
ATTTAAAAATTTATAATTTAAATATATATATTTAAAATTTATAATTGAAGATTATAAATAATAAATATTTATATTTAAATATCTATAATTGCTAACCTCAACGGTGCAACCGTTATACATGATATCGATTAGAGCGCGTCTGAAATTACTGAAATTTTCAATGAAAAGTCTTTTTTGAGCACAAACACTTAAAATTAATGCCATATTCAAAAAATATATAGAAACGTATTTATATAAATAATATTTTACAACTTTTGTATGTCATATCTATCAACAAACTTCATTATTCGATAGGATCAACAGTATTAAGCCCGTATCAGACTACGCATTGAAGATTGAGATTCAAGATTGAAATTTGACCAATCAGAATAAAGAAATTTTAGTCCCTTTTGTTCTGATTGGTCAATTAATTGGTTATTAATCTATCCTAGGCTGTGTTCCGATTCCCCACCCGGGTGCACCCGATATTATAATATACGTGAACGCGGCCAATGTTCGCTGTTCATCGCTGTTTGATGTTTAGAGAAGCGCCAGTGTTTAATTATATTTTTTTATAATTTATAAGCTACTCCACACGCACACACACACACACACACACATATAAACGACTGAGTAGAGTAACGGAATTGCGCATGAAATTGTAACAAGTATGATAACTTACTTTGCTATAAACGGAAAACTAACGAGTAACGAGTCGATATGTCTTCTTTGTTGCAAGGAAACAAATTTGACTGCCGGTTAGTCTTTTATTTTTATACATAAAATAATGAGCAGAGCTGAAAATAAAAGCCCACTTGTACTGTAATTAAGTAACTTTTTAAATGTAATACTTTAGAAGAGAAACATATATTTTAAGATATTTTAACAGTGATTCAATATTCTGCTTATAGGGTTAGTTCGGTGCTAAACAAAAATGTTCGATCTTACGGAAAGAAGTACATGTTTGATAATTCCAATGAAACGTGTTGGAATTCTGATGCAGTGAGTAATTAAACTTTTTTATAGATTAACTCTGTCTCTGTCTGTCTGTTCCTCTCTCTCTCTCTCTCTCTCTCTCTCTCTCTCTCTTTAAAAATTAACACGAACAATATATTGTAGGGAAGCCCACAATGGATTGTTATTAACTTTGAAGAAGAATGTAACGTTTCTAGTTTTGAAATAGAATTTCAAGGTGGATTTGTTGGAAAAGATTGTCATGTAGAGGCTGGCAATGACAAGAAAGATATGACAGTTGTGGAAGCATTTTATCCAAAAGATGCAAATAAACTACAGCGATTTAACTTAAAGACCCAGATCAAAGCCAAGACTTTTAAATTTGTATTTAATCAAAGTACTGATTTTTTTGGCAGGATTATTATATACAATTTGTCATTATACTCATGATATTAAATATATCTTGATAACTTTATAATATTACATAGGATATTTCGGCGAAAGATATTTACACAAATACTGCAATTTGTGGACAGATTATTTTATTTAATTCTGCAATATATATTATACAATTTTTGTTGTTTTCTGTTTATTAGTAGAATAATAAGCATTAATAAGTAAAAAGATCTTTTCTGTATATATGTGTTATTTGTTTAATTAATTACATAGGAGTTTCTTAGATTACATAAAGATTAATTGATGTATATACTTTGATTAACTATTAATTTATATAATTTGTTCTCTTTAACTAAAATTTTTATTTTTTTTTCTTGCATTGCATTATTCTACTTTTTTTAACTATTATACAATAATAGTTAATATATATCGTACGTAGAGTACATATAAATAATTATTATGAATGATAAAAAAAGAAATTATTTCAATACTACAAAAAATTGTTACATTTACCATGTAGTTTTCCTTATATCGCATTTACAATTGGTTGAGCACTGGCTGGCCGAGCTGAAAAAGGTAATATATCAATATTTTTTATAACATATTTATATATTTGCATTTTTATAATTCATTAATCTTACTTGCGCAGGTTAAAGGCTGAAATTTTATGTCGTCGACAGCAAAACCTCCATTACTGGCGCTTCCTTCGAGAATAAGTCGATATGGAATTCGTGCTTCGATTGTCACTTGGGCTGGCATCCATACTGGTCGTGGATTGTTAAACCCTTTAGCTGTTAGTGACCATAGCTGCAACAATGAAATGACAAGTGTAGAACAAAAGTGCATATATATTCGTTTTCACAAATGAATACTCGGTTTGTATATCGGATACTAAAATATAAAGAGTGTAAAAGTGATTTAAAATTGTTCTTTTCTCAAAACATGATATTCAATTTATATAAATTTTATTCGGTTTTATAGTTTTAATGTTTGTACTGGTTGTCCTTGCTCGTCCTCGTTTTCCTCATCAGCCTTTTCGCTAGGCATCTTGATTACTCGCAAAGCAGTGGACTCTTCCACACCGAACGCGGCGAACCAGAAAGTGAAGCACATAAACTCCTCATCAGGTGAAGCGTCGATGATGGGCGATCGCAATTTAACTTTCGTCGATTGCTTATTCGTCGTGAAGATATCGAAGAAGACAAAGTCGCCGGTTGCACCAAAGGTCCTATCCAATAGTTGAGCCGGTCGATGAGTTTGAAACGCACGCTGCCACATCACGGCCCGATCGTTATCGGATACAGTTATGTTCTCCCATCCGCACAAATCCTTCTCGAAGCTGCAATCTTCCGCGCGAACGGCTGCACTCAATGGTTTTACTGCATGTATGTAAAATATAGGTTTAATACAATATTTAAAATAAGAAAGAAAAATATAAGATAGAGTAATATTACTAACAGACCATTAATTTTTTCTTAAAGGGAGGAGAAGAAAAAAGATAGATGCGAAGAAGAAGATAAAAATATTTACTATTTACCGCTGCAATTGCCTGTATAAAAGGAGATATCATCGATTCCTACACTACCACTTGCTCTATTCGGACCCCATGTGCCTTCGAACACGATATTGAAATTCGTATTTTCATTGATGTTAGCCTGAGCATAGCTCCATGTGGGACCTTGATTGTTGTACAGCTGCCATATCGGTTTAGCTTCCGTCGAAATATCGCCGACTGCTTGCACGTACAATCGCAAGACACCTATAAAGTTACAATTACGTATATTACCCCTTTTCATTTTCGCCGAAGAAAAGTCGCATACCTATGAAAGGTAATAGTACTTGTCGTTTTAAAGGATCAATCTATCCTGCATCGAATTTTAGCTCTTTCTATTTTCTTTGTAAAGATAATTATTGTTGGAAAATAAAAAAGTTTCAATTACATCCCTAATTCTTAAATAAGGATTAAAAGAAAACAAAATCTGAGCTATATACTCGGGAGGAAAATAAAGTATATTACAAAATCAATATTATGATATAAAGATAAGGAATTTGATTTTACTAAAAAAAACTTCTCTTAATTTTTTCTATTGAAGGAAATATCTACTCACCCAAACTAGGACCTGTGGAATCGATGAATGGCTCGAACATAAAATACCAGAACGTAATGCAGAGC
>NW_021850453.1:167418-178078 GCF_003651465.1 Formica exsecta
AGCGGTTCCTCTGTACCCTTCATCTCTCGACTGACCAATTGAGCGGTACCACCTCCGGACGATCGCGAAGCACCCCGAAGACGTCCCAATCCCAGGAAGTATTCGTTGCGTCGATTAACCGTGTGTCCGTTGCTGTATGGCTTCCTCTGATTTCTCGGGCCTAACACCTGGGTGGACAGTCTCTCCCATTCGACACGATCTGGATCCCGCGAATTGATCCAATCGCATTCATCGACCTCGAAGGTACAATCCCGTGGTATCGGGCCGGCCACTTGCGGCGAAACTTTTGAGCCAACATAGAGTATTGGAAGAAAATTTGCAGAGACATGAGAATTTAATTTTCGACCATCAAACGACAAATTTTAAACAATCTGTTCAAGAACATACCAGGGCAAGCACCTAATCCATACGAGATATCATCGATGGCGATATCCCCCATGCCGGTATTCCCTACCGATGCTTCGAAAATTAGCTGAAAATCGTCGAGGGAACTGATCGTGACTTGCGACATGAACCAAGCGTTGCCGGCATTTCCGGACAGACTCCATATCTCCTGACTATCTGAACTGCGAAAGTGACGTAAAAAGAGCTTCAGGTAGCCTATCCCGGATCCAAACATGTGAAACCAGAAGTGCATACACATTGGCATGTCAGCGCTGGTTGCTGGAAAGCTTGAGCTTATCAATTTCGCCGTGTCACCGGGTCTTCGCGGAAAGCTGGAGTCGATGAAAGCGTAACCACCGGCTGTGGCACGATCACTGGAACTGTCCATTGCTGGCCCGGTCGTGGGATTTCCGCTTCCGCGACTCTGAAAATGTGTTTTCTCGAGGTATCCATTGCAGATAACTTGTAGTAAAGAACAAGAAAGATACAATCTTTGGGGGGAATTTTATATATATCCAATCAAAATCGTCTTCCGCATCGTTGTTCCAGTCGCAGAAACCACCGGCAAAGTTGCAGAATCCAATACATGATGTACCAGGTTGCAAATCTATGTCATCGATGGCAATATACCCACGATAGAGACGCGACGGGTCTGTGGAATCCACCGGAACGCCTTCAATAATCACCTAATGGCCAAGATTTTGCCTGAGATTTATAGCGATATTTATAATAATAAACTATAACACAAATAGACATAAGAAGAATTACATTTTGGAAAAGGGTAACAATTTGTCGAATTTATATAATTCTGGATTTGACGCTGCCATATATAATTCTGACAAACAAATACAACAAAAATATATGTAATATAGTTTTGAATGAATTTGGGTACTTCTATAATTATTTGTATTAACTTGTTCGTCAAACTATCACATTTCGGATGTTGAATCCTATATTATTCACAAATAGATAGAAAAGCTATAAAAATAGCTTTTTAAAAGCACAAACTTATTGCTGTCAATTAAATCCTGTCATGTAATTGTGATTTTAATCTGTATTAATCAATAGCATTTCTTTATATTTACTATTTAAATGTCTGATTGAGTTATAATAATGTACCGAATGTAACTCAGGATAAGTGTACAGTATTTGAGCCTGCTGCCATACTCCGAGCGTGTAATACTGCGCATGCCACAGTACACGCTCCTCCACGACTTCTACTGGTTCGCAGGGTTTTGCCGTTGTGGTATTTTCTATAGGCAATTCCTCGGTTTCTTCCTTCTTAAAAGAGAAATCGTCCACACCGACATGAAGCAATACTCGCAGTCCTGCGATACTGAGACCGTCCATGGTATATTTGAACATGAAACAGGTACCAGCGACTCCAGTGCTACCTAACTGTGGACTATGCAGAAGACCTCCTGCGCTTTTGAACTTCAGATCCTTTGAAGATACTTGCGATGTCTCCAGAAAGGCGTATCTAATACATTAATTCATGCTCAAGATTATTCATTGAAATATTAAATGGGAAATGTAGATGCAAGAGAATTATTACATCTTTCGCTATGTAAAAGGAAGAGTGTGCGATGGTATGTGAATAAAAAATATTTATCTCTATTTATCTCTACAATTTGATAATATTGAGAAGAATTAATTTTTTTTTACTATTATATTTCTCAAGAGAATAGCATTTTTTCAATAATATTTCATAATAATAATAATAATAATATAATAATATGTAATAATATATTACCCTCCGTCCATAGTGCTGCTGGTGGCGTCGATCGATGGTCCACCCAACCAGTTTGTTCCCATTCCGGTACCTGGAGTCCATTCCAAAGCGCCATTACCATTTTGCCACTCGCAAAGTGGCATTGACGGAATCGGTCCGAAATCGCAGAAGACTTCATCAACAGTGACCGTCGGAGGTGGTACGGTAACTGTAGGATATCTTACAAACGCACACACAAAATTACAGGTATGTACAAAATTATTTTATATAATTTTACATAATTAATATTACAATATAATACATTGTAAAAACTAAACTGTTTAAAACTGTTTGTAAAAACTAGAGTGATTTTGTATTCCTGAAGCATAATTAATGAGAAATCACTTTTTTTCTACCATTTATTTACTCAACGATTGTCAGCGCCAGAATATAACTAAAATAAATATCTTATTGCTTAGGTCTTAGGTTTTTCTTTATGATGTTTAAAAACCTTTGCGTGGAAGGATGTCTCTGTGCTAGCGTAGTAGGCTGCGGAGATCTGGGCGATAAAGATGTTTCCGTGGTAAAAGGCTCTGTGCTGCGAGTAGGTAGGATATCCGGTCTGCCTGGCCATTGCCTAGGTTCGATGCGCTCCACTTCGTCCAGTGGTTCGCGATCGACGGAATTGATGACGGGAGGCTGGCCCGGATTGATGCCGGATTCTGAACCGTTGACCGCATCATTGAAATCTTCATTGTTCGCGGTATTTCTCGTCCAACCGGAAGTCGCGTTAACTGCGCCCACGAGATCGACTTGTTCTCCGAGCATAGCATTTAAGGCAATCGGAGGATACCAAGTTATGCTCCACGATAACGGATACGGCCAACAGCTCAGTAATAAAATCCACCACATGTCCGGATACAATTGCACTGTTCGAAAATTCACTCTGTCTATAAAATGAATTAGAATTAGAATCGTCGAGGATTCAAATTTGTAAAATTTTTTCTTCACAATCTGAAAATTCGATTTTAAAATATAGGAGAAATTAGAGATTCCACAGTTTAAAATCTAGCTTACATTTTGTGTGAAAACTCAAAAATAATTATTTTTATATGTTTTTATACTTTTTCTCTTTTTTTATTATTTTAATTATGATTTAATTATCATCATAGATTGAATATTTAATTTTACAAAGTGAATTTCTCTCGCGATTGCTCGTTTAATTCACCTATTTTTCGCAGGATTTGTACTTGGATGCATCCGTCATGTATCATTCGTTATTCGATCACACATCAGGATCTTCGAAAATCATTAATGATGATTTTGACATGGAGCAGAATCGTCTAGCAGAATCTTTTTCCCTAAAGTATACAAAGGAACTATTTCACACGTGAAATACGATAGTGCTCTAACGTCGATACCGGAATAAATGGTAAAGATGTCAACTATAAATTGATGGATTAAACGCGATTAAAAGATAAAGCCATAATTCACAAGCTCTACTCTAATTGTAAATACGAAAAAAATGGATCTTACTTATGGTTTTTTAACTTATTTTGCATTAAATTCTTCGAGAACTCCTTTTTTAATTTTACTGTCGCGAGCAAATGTTCGGATGGCACTGACAACAGACCGGCAGAATGATATCTATACAGACGAGATGCGAACTGTAGAGTTTTTCAGGACCGCGGCACGAAACGAAGCGGTGTGTATCCACGCAGTTCCGGCCTTAACTTCCGATCGTTACGCTTTCAATTTCCAGTATGTTCGGGGCCCGTTCGTCGCGATAGCCAACAATGAAATTCCATCGAGGCAGAGTGCCGTAATAACATCGAGATTAAAATCTGACCGTTTCCACTAGCGGTAAATTGGTTCCGCATATCGCTTTCGAAAAACGATGGTTTTTCAATCATTAGACATAATATATGTTCAATCGTTCATAGTTTAATTTCCTATAGAGGATTATGATTAATGCAGAGCATCATTACTCAAAAAATAACAGAAAGTTTGCGCGCCACGCATACGTGTTATACTATATATTATAAAATATGAAAAAACGTTATTCTTAATTCAGAGAGAATCGCATATTACATATATAAAGTCAGTAAAAACATTAAAAGTATAAAAAATCGCAATAACATGTCATTTAATTGAAATACGAGGGCTTCTTCATTACATTCCCATAACTCACAAATTACTTTTTTTTTTTTTTTTTTTTTTTTTTTTTTTTTTTTTTTTTTTTTCTGGTATTTTTTTTTTTTTTTTTTTTTTTTTTTTTTTTTTTTTTTTTTTTTTTTTTTTTTTTTTTTTTTTTTTTTTTTTTTTTTTTTTTTTTTTTTTTTTTTTTTTTTTTTTTTTTTTTTTTTTTTTTTTTTTTTTTTTTTTTTTTTTTTTTTTTTTTTTTTTTTTTTTTTTTTTTTTTTTTTTTTTTTTTGTATATATATCGCAGTGTACATAATATAAAGAAACAAAAATATAAACATATTATTAATAACATAAGAAAGATAATTTTATATGTATAAAAAAATAGATGAAAACATTTTTGAGCTGTATAGGATATAATTGACACGCGATAAGAAGCACTTTTACAAAAACTCAATCAATATTCTAGTCATTTAACGTGCAATTTTAGATAGAATAAATTTCTGTGAATGTAGTGATATCATTTTTCGTTCAATTTTTCCTCAAGAATGCATATATCAAAATGTCATTTTTTGATGATATGCGGTGAATTCAGGAATTTTAAGAAGATGTGCGATCCAAAGCTTTCGGGTTCTCGTTCAGTGAGATTAATACTACGCCCGAGGTTTAGGTATACTCGAACGATGTAAGGGGCAAGAAAAGGGCAAAGTACGAGCTGATCAGTGCGGGGTCGGCACGAACTTTGTTTCCTCAACATTTTCGATATTAGATTAATGACGGATGCTGATGTCTGTTGTGGTACAGGCCGCGGTGGACTGTTGAACACTAATTTCGTAATCTCCTCTAGACTCTGAAATAGTAATCGAGAGAATACTTTTACTCTCGCAGGGATAAAGGATATTATACATTGTAATGTGTAACGTAAAAATATAAATATTCTGTGATATAAAAGTGTTCTTCCCGTTTTTTTCTTTTCAGAAGAAATACTATCTTTTTGATAAAAAATGGATGTAAAAAGTAAAAATACTCTATGCACAATATTGCACAATGTTACTTTGACTACTTCGTCTCGTGATTAATTAATTTAATTTACCGTAGCTGGAAATGGAAGTTTCTTTGTAATCATTTCGTATAATATAACACCCAGGCTCCATATATCACACTTAAGCTCGTACGAGTGTACAGTGAACATTTCTGGAGCCATATAATAGTAAGATCCTGCGTGACAAGTTATTGAATCTCTACAAAATAAAAAGAGAAAACATATAATGCGGGATAAAATAAAACTTAATTCATATGGATAACTGTGCAAATATTAGATTAGCAGACATTCGTTGTAATTTCAAAAGGGCAGTTCAACGCATATGTTCCAGTTAAAGAATTAATATATGCAAAAATGGATAAATAAAAATATATTTTGTTGTAAAATTGACTTATCGATGCGTACTCTTGAATACTTTTTGCGAGACCAAAATCGCCGATTTTAACGATATCTCCGCGGCTGCCAGTCAACATAATATTTTCTGGTTTTAGGTCTCGATGAAGAATTTTATTTGAGTGAATATGATGTACTCCTAAAATAACTTGCGAAAACAAGTATAGTGCATCCTAAGAAAAAAATATTTCTTTGTGATACACTTTTTATATTTTTCACAATTAATACAAAATTAAAGAGGCTCAACATTTTCAAAATTAAAAATTGTTGAAAATCGCGTTTTATTGATTATCGCTATAATTACATCTTTCTATAATCACCTCCTCTTTAAGTGGTATTTTTCGTTTTTCCAACAAATCCTTGAGAGTACATCGAGTTGCATACTCCATAAGAATATAGCTATGATTATTTTTCTTCCATGCTCCGTAATAAAATACTATATTTGGATGTCTCAATTTTTTCAGGCATCGTATCTCGCCTAATGCTCTCTGAATTACGAAATAGATATCGAATTTTGTATTTTATCCAAATAAAGGGATCGATATTGTGTGCAATTATATACCTTGGAGGGTGAATATTTGATCGCATTTAAATCCTGTTTTTTTATAACAAATGGCTTTAAATCTTTCTTTCTTCTCACCAAGTACACAGTTCTAAAAGCATATATCTATTTATTTCGTAAAAAAATATATCGATTCGTTTATATATATATATATTGGAACGCATCTCCCACGATATACAAGAGTTTTATAATAAATACCCAAAGGTTCCCTTGCCGAGTATGCTTTCGAATGTGTAATCGTCGATGTTTGGATCCATTTTCACTTTCACAAAACGAGAAAACTTTAAATCATTTTATTTAAGGCAAAATTATGGAAATATTTCGTCTGTGACACATAGCTCCTTATTGAAGGACTATTCAGTTTGTTGTGATAGACCATATAGACGGAAACATTTCTGTTTATCTCAAACAGAAACATGCGCAAACATAATGACTCTTATTTTAGCAACAAATTTATACTGCTTACACAGTATGTATATATAGAGCACAGCTTTGTTTCTATCGACTTCAGATATATATAATAAATAATAAATACAAACACATTTGAATATATAAATATCAATTTATTCTAATAAAAAATTAAGAGGCTTATGTATGGTGAATTTAGTTTTAGTATAACAAAAACTTTATTCTTCGATTATTCTGTGCAAATTTTAGTTTAAGAAAATTTTATTTCTGATTCATGGAAAATATTTTATGATAGAAATTAATTCAACAAATTTATAAATTTAAATACAAATATTCAAACATTAATATTTAAAATTAAATTTCAAGAGATTTATCATATATTATCTTTTGTATTATGATAATCGTATTAAATTAAAAGGATGGTTGTATTAAATACCAATAAAAATTAGAGAATTATAGTTATATATATATAGATGATATTTTTTTTATTTAATTTTTTTTCTTTTTTTTTTTTTTTTACAAATGCAATGCAGATTTCTCTAAAGCATTTTGTGATCTAAACTATATTAAGGAAAAACATCACAATTATCAAATATATATATATATATTCTGCCTAAACAGATTGCATGTTTTTATAGATGATAAATGTCAAATCCCAAAACACAGAAAAGTATAACATTGATCGTGATAAAATTCGTGGTTATTGTAAAAAAAAAAAGAAAGAAAAAAAAAAACAATAACAATTTCGGAATGATGTAAACTCTTCTGCTCAATTTATAACATGAAAGTATACTGCGCAACGAAAAATAAGTTACGCAGCTACTTTATTAGTGTTAATAAAGCGCCTAACGATTATGACGTATGTACTCTTAGAAAGTGCTATACATATGTTATTGTATAGCCGTGTTGTTGAAAGAGAGACAAAACGCAAAAGAGACAAGATAAAAAGGACAAAACCAAATAGTGATTATTGCAACATTTACTTGAGGATAAGAAAGCAAATCACCTTAAGCCCTAGCACAATACGGGATTAGATGATACTGCAATATATAAATGTAATATATATTTATACTCTGATATTTTTTGAACTTTGTCGTTACCGACTGCATTTCAAGAATTGTTAATAGCACTGTTACTAGATTCTATCGTATTGGCGCCATCGCTACCGGCGGACACGCGTGACTGCTTCAGGCTATCCAAATATTCTTGTTGCGAAGTCGCCAACACTTGTGAAAGTATATGGCTGTCTTCCCAATCTGTCAGACCTAGGAAATTCACGATAGTTACTATGAAATCTTGCATTTTCCTCATATGTTGTTTCTTTTTATATATAGAGATCGATGTATAATTTAAATATTATTACCGAATACTTCAGGAGGAAGGCGATTGAACAATGAAATGTCGGGTGACGCATTCGCCTCTTTGCTACTGCCCGGTACAGGTTCCTGCGACATCATCTTCACTTCAAAATCCGATGGCAAATGCGATATGCTAGAACCTTGAGCCGACTGATGCTGCGGTGATCTTTTACTGTATCGTACCGCGTCGCTGACCTAACAATCATAACAGGAACACCTTTTACGAATAATATCTTAAGCATGAATATCCGTCGCATGAATAGAGTGAAAAACGGACCTTTGGAGAATTACGTAAATTATCTTGGCTAGTTTGTGTCGTGGTCGGAGAAGAGGTATGGCTACGCTGCTGTCCACGACCTCCATGTGAATGAAAGTGTGAATGATTATGTTGCGCGCTCGTAACTGTGCTCGTACTGCTACTACTGGCTGAACGCTTGATTCAAAAGTCGTGACTGAGTCTTTTTGCTCCAATAAAAGAATAACTGGCATGATTTCGACAATTGATTTTTTACTTACTGCTTTACGCATTTCGTTATCGCGCAACCATTGTAAGTAGCTTTCCCTGGCCACTTGTTCTTCGATAGCTTCATTAGTCGCTTCCCAGTCGGTGGCTTTTATTTTATCCTCCAACATTGTCTTTCATACGTGAAATTGAAATTTTAGAATATCTTTTGAATATTTGTAAAGCCAAATTGGATATTGTACAAAAAAATTCAGATTTGTATGTGAACTTATAATGATTACCTGTTCAATTTGTAATTCCTCGCTCTGACGAACTGCGTCCGATATCAGGGCGCGATCAGCAGCACCAGGATTATACGATGGTAAACCAAGCCCAACACCTATAGTGGCCTTGAATGGATCAACTATGCTGTTGTAATGGCTGCCACGTTGATACGACAACCTGATTGGTTCATTGTCACTTTGCACCATAGTATGGAAGATATTGATAGGTTCTATATGAGAAAAAAAATTTGATCAATAACACAATCAAGAGCAAAATAAAAAAATCCTACTATATTAACAAAAAAAAGCGTTACATACCGGTACTGTAACAGTACAATTGTACACTACGATTGTACATTTCTGACATAGCTTGCATTTCTATATGATTTCCATGAACATATTCTTGCCTCTTCCTGTCTACATAGGTGCTGAAATCTTCTGCTACAAAATGCGAGAAGAACTCCTGATTGGAAGACTAAAAGAAGTATATAATTCAGCCAAGCTGCGCATTGATGTAATATTATATATGTTATCTTACTTAGTCTAGTCTACACACACTTACGATATAATCCATACAGTGCTTTCGTACAATTCCATGCATTTCTTGATCTCCATAAACCTGATCCGCTACTGCTCTAAACAAGCAAGCTCCGTCTTCCGCCATCTTCTTTATCATAAGACCCTTTTTCTTAAGACGCTTCTCAAACCACCTATCCCTCTAGATTGTTAAAGATATGTAGAGCGTGATATACATGAGTACAAGATAATACATCATATTCATATAAAATATTGAGTTTAAAATTTAATACTGACTTCCTGCCACTCCACTAATGTAAGATTATTTTCAGTACGTCCCGTATATTCATCACCGCTGTTGTAGCCATTTGCCAGTTCATCCAAATTTGAAGCATCTCCAACAATGCTTACTCTCCCACTTACAGTAGAATCTGTACCTAAATAAATCAAGTTCACTATACAGCGCTCCGCGATTTTTTAATTTTGATAGTTTCGTGGTTTTGCGATAATGAGATTTAGTGGCTTTTGATCGCGATGCAAATATAAAAGAAATGCATTACCTTGCGAACCATTGCAAGAAGCAGCAGGTGGAGTAGCTTGCCTTTCGCGTTCTCTTTCTCTCTCCCTTTCCCTGCCTCTGTCCCTTTCTCGGTCACGTTTTGCACGCGAAGATCTGCCGATACAGCTATTAAAAGATTGATAGACCTCTTTTATTAAATATCTAATAAGCACAAATATCTATTATACAAATATGCGCAACTTCTTTTGTATATCTTACTGTATGTCAATTATACGAGACGCGCGGAAATAGATGTTGCAATATAAGAACGCAATGTAATTTACGCTTTTTATGAAATATATTTTTTTGACCAATCTTTATCTTTCGAACCAAGTTTAAATACCTGTGAGGACTGGCTCTCTGTCTGTGACGTTTACCATGGCTCGGGCCACTTCCATCTTCAAAGTGTTTATCTTCACGACGGTCTACGTTTGCCTGTAAATATGTATAAAAACATTATAAATCGATGAAAAATAAATCTTTAAAAAAAATTTGTGTTTACTGTCAGTAAAAATTTATTGACATTATTATTCGTATGCATTTACTGATATTATTATTGTTATTTTAGGTTCATGTCACTCTGATGTACAAAGAGATGATTTATACCTCCAGACTATCCGAGATAAAGAGAGGAGAGAAGTTGCCTTTGTCATACCTCATACGAGTTGCTGGTCAACACTATGGGACCATTATGGGATCCATGATCAGCTTGAACTCCATGCAGATCGACGGCGAATCCGCTGGCACCGCGAACCTAGTCAGCGAGTTGGTACACAAAACACTTGTCTTTTAAAACCTTGCTTAAGTAGAGAGGGAGAGGGGGTGGGGGGGGGGGAGGGAGAGCGCGAGAGAGAGCACG
>NW_021850453.1:178542-187717 GCF_003651465.1 Formica exsecta
GGGGGGGGAGAGAGAGCGCGAGAGAGAGCACGTCTCCGGAAATCACGATGCGCCTCACCTGATAAGGACTGTTCGGTAGGGCGATGTTGCCGGAATTGTGCTCGTTCTGCACTACGCCGTGATGAACGTCGACCTCGGGACCAGCGCCTGCCTCGCGCGACCTGTCTTTCGGCGCGTTCGTCTTCTTCTTCGATAGAATTGTCATGATCTCGCGCGATCAATTTCCCTCTCTCTCCTTCGCGACTCGCGACTCGCGAGTCTCAGCTCCCAGCTCGCGGATCCCCTCTGTGCGATCGCACCGAACTCGCCTTGCGATTGCGGATTGCGAACTGCGAACTGCGAACAATGCGAACACGTCGCGAAGCGATCCGCCCCTTCGCGATTTGATTTAATATGATTTTTCACGAGCGATCTGGCGAATCGAGAATCGAGTTTCGCGATCGCGGGCTCTCTCTCTCTCCGAGTCGGCTCCGTCGACTCGTCGTTGGCCGTTGGCTGTTGGCTGTTGGTCGTTGGTCGTCGATCGTCGATCGTCGATCGTCGATCGTCGATCGTTGATCGTTGATCGTTGATCGTTGCGTCACGCGTCACGCGTCACGTTACTTTACACGCAAGAAACTCGAGCGGTCAGGATGACGTCGTTCCGTCCTCCGTCGTTCCGCGGCCGCGGCCACCGTGCAACATGTCCGCGAGCGAAAGCGATACGGTGTCGTTTAATCGCTGCTGCTCCGAATGTTTTGTCAAGCGGCCATATTTACATTCGTTGCTCCTCGCTCGTCGCTCATCGCTTTGGCTTCGGAGAATGCAAAGTCCATAGATCGAATGGAGGATTTCATTTCATAGTAACGCGACTCTTCGTTTCATCACGATCTTGGCTATTATGTAATATTGATCAAACTGGATTTTCGGACATTGGTCAAACTTGAAACGCTTTAAGAACACACGTACCATATGTTCCTTCGGATTTTTTGATGCGTTTCGTTTGACGCTACGAAAGTTTCGAAGCGTTCGATTGACAAGGAAATCTCTTTGGTCTTTGGTCTATTCTAGCTGTCAAACGACAAACAACTCTGACATATATATTGTCTGATTACAACGAAAAAGAGGAAAAGAGTGTGTAACGAACGAGTTGAAGAAAATGCTTCGCGGATACGAGGGTGTGAGATATGTTTCGGATAAGCAGATGATAGTTTTTGATATCGGCAGTGCGTACACGAAGTGAGTATCGCGAGAAGAAGAAACGGTATTTACCGAAATTTCATTAGCTTCTCTCTCTCTCTCTCATATTTTGATAGAATATGTTTATATATTAAATACATTCACATATATTCACATATATGACAACATAGATTTGGCTATGCCGGAGAAGCGTCTCCACGTGGTATTATCCGAACGGAAGTGAGATGTCCGGAATCCAAAAAAATACGGCGAATCATTGATCATACGGATGTCGAGGACTTGTATCAACTTCTTGTAGAATTTCTTCATCTATTGTTTTTTAAGTAAAACGATACGTTTCTACTACGATACGTTTTTATTTTATGTAATCTCTGGAGATTTTCACTCGAGACAATTCTTATGACGCAGATATGTTGTGGTGAGTCCGAAAGATGCAAGGATATTGCTCTTGGAGTCGCCATTGGCGGTGACATCATTTAGAGATACCGTCGCAAAAGTGATGTTCAAACATTTTGAAGTTGGTTCTATATTGTTTCTACCGAGCCATTTAGCAACAATTAGTACTCTTGGTATCGATACAGCTTTGGTATTGGACGTCGGATATCGAGAAGCGACCCTAATCCCTATCTTTGAGGGAATACCAGTTCTCAAAGCTTGGCAGGCATTGCCTCTGGCTGGACAAGTTGTACACGAGTGAGTTACACTTTTCCCTTCTTATAATATTTACACAACATTGCTAATTTCCGTCTTATAATTTTCAGAAACTTGAGGAGATATGTTAACGATATATCAAGCGATATAGATTTATCGGAAAAGGTGCTAGAAGATATCAAGGTAAGAACATGTTTTACAACTACACTGGAAAGATCTACAAAGCTAGGAACAAAGGACGCTCCTACTCCACCTCCCAATGTTATGTATCCTGGTGTTAAAAGAATTTTGATACCCGGAGAAATTAGAGAAAAGGCATTTGAAATACTATGGGAAAGAGATAATGATAATCTCTCGTTGCCAACTATGATACTCGATGCTATCGTTAAGGTAAGGACAAGATCTGTTATAAAGCAATTTTAATATTTCACCATTATGTAATAATCTAAATCTCTTATATAACTTAGAACATATATATATATATTTGTTACATTGGCTAATTTTGATACTAGTGTCCTTTGGATACGAGGCGAGTATTAGTCGAAAATATAATACTCATCGGTGGAACAACAATGACAAAGGGCTTTGCGAGCCGTTTGAAATCGGAATTATTGGCTTTAGTCCAAAGCGATTTGTATAAAAGTAAATTAAAAATACAATCGTTTAAATTTCACACAGCACCTAGTAAACCAAATTATACAGCATGGTTAGGTGGTGCTATCTTTGGCACAACAGATTTACCATTACGATGCTTAACGAAAGAAATATATTTAAAAACGAATCGAGTTCCCGATTGGTCCAGTCTTATAGATAATCAAAAAGACGAAACATCTTACGAAATATGAACGAATACGCCGCTAGATTTATCAATTTATGAAAAAGTAAATAATTTATACTCTTGTGTGTAATTATTTATACGTGCATATATTGTAATTGTATCATTCTGTAATGCTATTTTTTTATATTTCATTGATCGAATCATCATTTCGCACTGTTTATCAAACACTATTATAAATCCCAACACGTGATCGATGATATATTAACAGGAATCTGAATATATAGGAAATGGATCATTCGTATTAGCTTTCTGTTGCATTACACGTTTATACGATATAAAAAATTAAACACTTTTAATCACAGAGTTGTAAGTAGTGTAAGCTTTTCATTAAGTTGCAATTGCGTTTTTATCAATTGCGATAATGCGACAACCATCAGAAGATCCTTAACATTACTATTAAACATTTCGTCAAATTGATCGCTAGTCATTTTCGGTACGGAATGTACCATATCCAAAAGGGCTCTGCCGACCTGAAACAAAAGAATCATTGCGTATGAATCATTGACTAAATAATAAGCATTAAAAAGAAAATTTATACTTACTTGATTATCCGGTAATTGTTTCCCTGCTAGAACATCGTCAACATATGCAAGTACTTGTTCTAGCATTAAAGAAAGTTTGGAGCAAGCCTCCGAGACTTGTGCAAGATCCATCATGGGTTCTATCCCTCCGGTAGATTTTGCCCCGGATGTTTGTATATGCGTGTGCAATTGAGTCTTGGAGCATAACTGCAGTCCTACAACCTCCGGCTCGTAGCATCTAATCTGTATAGAAGGATTTAACAATGTTAAAGACAGTCTTATATATAAAACGAAATTTTAATACAATTAAAATTTCTTTTTAGTTTTTGCGTTCCACGATACAAGTCGCCAGCAAATATATCTAGTTACAATTCCTCCGAACCTGAACTTTAACCGGTGTGAACATGGAACCTTGCTTGCCATTAGGCACTCCTAATGGAACGCATACGTAAGCTTTGATCGCCATTCTCGTTGTATTTGCCAATGTAGTATCAACAGTCAAATGCACCGGATTGTTACATTCTCGCACATAATATTCATGGATAACGGATGAATGTGTGGTGACCTGAAAAACATTTTTCATATTTTTCTGTTCGGTTATATAATACCCGAAAAAATATATAAGTATAAAGTACTCGGTAAAAGAAAAAGAAGGGGTTAAAACTCAACCTCATTGCCAGTGGCCCACCAACCGACAATATTCTCTTGCGCATTAACTCGGTGATTTAAATCGTACAAGTCCATTCCATAGGTAAGGTCGGCTTCTACCTGGCTCTCGGATTCTTTGTGCGGTACGCAAAAGCAGTTGGTTACTTCGACTATCCCTTTTTCCACGGTACCTGAAATAACGAAAAACACGTGTTTATACGCGGCTGTCAAAACGTTACATTCCGCCAACGCGAAAGATCCCTCGCACTCTTGTTCAACGTGCGTATAAACATTACCCAATAAAGTCCCAATAACGCGCAACGATTCCGCTTTTCGTCGTTCGTAAGCATCCACAATCTGAAATAAAACCACGGGATGCACTTTGACAGTGAGATTGAGCGCCATGTTTACGACACTTTGCACTTTGCACAGCTCTATACGAGTATACCATAAAGAACGCCGAGATCAACTCAGTGATGCGCTGCCGTGGGATTTTTTCCCATGTGGGAATCTCCGTGCGCATGCGTAAGTGACGTCACAGCTATACGTCACGCGTTACCACAGATGTATCTAGCTGCAACGTTAAGCCCGTTCTACATTGATCGCATATCGCCAGTCGCAAGCAAATCGACCAATCACAGTCGAATATTCGACGGAATAATCGACTGTGATTGGTCGATTTGCTTGCGACTGGCGATATGCGATCAATGTAGAACGGGCTTAACGTTGCAGCTAGATACATCTGTGGTAACGCGTGACGTATAGCTGTGACGTCACTTACGCATGCGCACGGAGATTCCCACATGGGAAAAAATCCCACGGCAGCGCATCACTGAGTTGATCTCGGCGTTCTTTATGGTATACTCGTATAGAGCTGTGCAAAGTGCAAAGTGTCGTAAACATGGCGCTCAATCTCACTGTCAAAGTGCATCCCGTGGTTTTATTTCAGATTGTGGATGCTTACGAACGACGAAAAGCGGAATCGTTGCGCGTTATTGGGACTTTATTGGGTAATGTTTATACGCACGTTGAACAAGAGTGCGAGGGATCTTTCGCGTTGGCGGAATGTAACGTTTTGACAGCCGCGTATAAACACGTGTTTTTCGTTATTTCAGGTACCGTGGAAAAAGGGATAGTCGAAGTAACCAACTGCTTTTGCGTACCGCACAAAGAATCCGAGAGCCAGGTAGAAGCCGACCTTACCTATGGAATGGACTTGTACGATTTAAATCACCGAGTTAATGCGCAAGAGAATATTGTCGGTTGGTGGGCCACTGGCAATGAGGTTGAGTTTTAACCCCTTCTTTTTCTTTTACCGAGTACTTTATACTTATATATTTTTTCGGGTATTATATAACCGAACAGAAAAATATGAAAAATGTTTTTCAGGTCACCACACATTCATCCGTTATCCATGAATATTATGTGCGAGAATGTAACAATCCGGTGCATTTGACTGTTGATACTACATTGGCAAATACAACGAGAATGGCGATCAAAGCTTACGTATGCGTTCCATTAGGAGTGCCTAATGGCAAGCAAGGTTCCATGTTCACACCGGTTAAAGTTCAGGTTCGGAGGAATTGTAACTAGATATATTTGCTGGCGACTTGTATCGTGGAACGCAAAAACTAAAAAGAAATTTTAATTGTATTAAAATTTCGTTTTATATATAAGACTGTCTTTAACATTGTTAAATCCTTCTATACAGATTAGATGCTACGAGCCGGAGGTTGTAGGACTGCAGTTATGCTCCAAGACTCAATTGCACACGCATATACAAACATCCGGGGCAAAATCTACCGGAGGGATAGAACCCATGATGGATCTTGCACAAGTCTCGGAGGCTTGCTCCAAACTTTCTTTAATGCTAGAACAAGTACTTGCATATGTTGACGATGTTCTAGCAGGGAAACAATTACCGGATAATCAAGTAAGTATAAATTTTCTTTTTAATGCTTATTATTTAGTCAATGATTCATACGCAATGATTCTTTTGTTTCAGGTCGGCAGAGCCCTTTTGGATATGGTACATTCCGTACCGAAAATGACTAGCGATCAATTTGACGAAATGTTTAATAGTAATGTTAAGGATCTTCTGATGGTTGTCGCATTATCGCAATTGATAAAAACGCAATTGCAACTTAATGAAAAGCTTACACTACTTACAACTCTGTGATTAAAAGTGTTTAATTTTTTATATCGTATAAACGTGTAATGCAACAGAAAGCTAATACGAATGATCCATTTCCTATATATTCAGATTCCTGTTAATATATCATCGATCACGTGTTGGGATTTATAATAGTGTTTGATAAACAGTGCGAAATGATGATTCGATCAATGAAATATAAAAAAATAGCATTACAGAATGATACAATTACAATATATGCACGTATAAATAATTACACACAAGAGTATAAATTATTTACTTTTTCATAAATTGATAAATCTAGCGGCGTATTCGTTCATATTTCGTAAGATGTTTCGTCTTTTTGATTATCTATAAGACTGGACCAATCGGGAACTCGATTCGTTTTTAAATATATTTCTTTCGTTAAGCATCGTAATGGTAAATCTGTTGTGCCAAAGATAGCACCACCTAACCATGCTGTATAATTTGGTTTACTAGGTGCTGTGTGAAATTTAAACGATTGTATTTTTAATTTACTTTTATACAAATCGCTTTGGACTAAAGCCAATAATTCCGATTTCAAACGGCTCGCAAAGCCCTTTGTCATTGTTGTTCCACCGATGAGTATTATATTTTCGACTAATACTCGCCTCGTATCCAAAGGACACTAGTATCAAAATTAGCCAATGTAACAAATATATATATATGTTCTAAGTTATATAAGAGATTTAGATTATTACATAATGGTGAAATATTAAAATTGCTTTATAACAGATCTTGTCCTTACCTTAACGATAGCATCGAGTATCATAGTTGGCAACGAGAGATTATCATTATCTCTTTCCCATAGTATTTCAAATGCCTTTTCTCTAATTTCTCCGGGTATCAAAATTCTTTTAACACCAGGATACATAACATTGGGAGGTGGAGTAGGAGCGTCCTTTGTTCCTAGCTTTGTAGATCTTTCCAGTGTAGTTGTAAAACATGTTCTTACCTTGATATCTTCTAGCACCTTTTCCGATAAATCTATATCGCTTGATATATCGTTAACATATCTCCTCAAGTTTCTGAAAATTATAAGACGGAAATTAGCAATGTTGTGTAAATATTATAAGAAGGGAAAAGTGTAACTCACTCGTGTACAACTTGTCCAGCCAGAGGCAATGCCTGCCAAGCTTTGAGAACTGGTATTCCCTCAAAGATAGGGATTAGGGTCGCTTCTCGATATCCGACGTCCAATACCAAAGCTGTATCGATACCAAGAGTACTAATTGTTGCTAAATGGCTCGGTAGAAACAATATAGAACCAACTTCAAAATGTTTGAACATCACTTTTGCGACGGTATCTCTAAATGATGTCACCGCCAATGGCGACTCCAAGAGCAATATCCTTGCATCTTTCGGACTCACCACAACATATCTGCGTCATAAGAATTGTCTCGAGTGAAAATCTCCAGAGATTACATAAAATAAAAACGTATCGTAGTAGAAACGTATCGTTTTACTTAAAAAACAATAGATGAAGAAATTCTACAAGAAGTTGATACAAGTCCTCGACATCCGTATGATCAATGATTCGCCGTATTTTTTTGGATTCCGGACATCTCACTTCCGTTCGGATAATACCACGTGGAGACGCTTCTCCGGCATAGCCAAATCTATGTTGTCATATATGTGAATATATGTGAATGTATTTAATATATAAACATATTCTATCAAAATATGAGAGAGAGAGAGAGAAGCTAATGAAATTTCGGTAAATACCGTTTCTTCTTCTCGCGATACTCACTTCGTGTACGCACTGCCGATATCAAAAACTATCATCTGCTTATCCGAAACATATCTCACACCCTCGTATCCGCGAAGCATTTTCTTCAACTCGTTCGTTACACACTCTTTTCCTCTTTTTCGTTGTAATCAGACAATATATATGTCAGAGTTGTTTGTCGTTTGACAGCTAGAATAGACCAAAGACCAAAGAGATTTCCTTGTCAATCGAACGCTTCGAAACTTTCGTAGCGTCAAACGAAACGCATCAAAAAATCCGAAGGAACATATGGTACGTGTGTTCTTAAAGCGTTTCAAGTTTGACCAATGTCCGAAAATCCAGTTTGATCAATATTACATAATAGCCAAGATCGTGATGAAACGAAGAGTCGCGTTACTATGAAATGAAATCCTCCATTCGATCTATGGACTTTGCATTCTCCGAAGCCAAAGCGATGAGCGACGAGCGAGGAGCAACGAATGTAAATATGGCCGCTTGACAAAACATTCGGAGCAGCAGCGATTAAACGACACCGTATCGCTTTCGCTCGCGGACATGTTGCACGGTGGCCGCGGCCGCGGAACGACGGAGGACGGAACGACGTCATCCTGACCGCTCGAGTTTCTTGCGTGTAAAGTAACGTGACGCGTGACGCGTGACGCAACGATCAACGATCAACGATCAACGATCGACGATCGACGATCGACGATCGACGATCGACGATCGACGATCGACGATCGACGATCGACGATCGACGATCGACGATCGACGATCGACGATCGACGATCGACGATCGACGATCGACGATCGACGATCGACGATCGACGATCGACGATCGACGATCGACGATCGACGATCGACGATCGACGATCGACGATCGACGATCGACGATCGACGATCGACGATCGACGATCGACGACCAACGACCAACAGCCAACAGCCAACGGCCAACGACGAGTCGACGGAGCCGACTCGGAGAGAGAGAGAGCCCGCGATCGCGAAACTCGATTCTCGATTCGCCAGATCGCTCGTGAAAAATCATATTAAATCAAATCGCGAAGGGGCGGATCGCTTCGCGACGTGTTCGCATTGTTTGCAGTTCGCAGTTCGCAATCCGCAATCGCAAGGCGAGTTCGGTGCGATCGCACAGAGGGGATCCGCGAGCTGGGAGCTGAGACTCGCGAGTCGCGAGTCGCGAAGGAGAGAGAGGGAAATTGATCGCGCGAGATCATGACAATTCTATCGAAGAAGAAGACGAACGCGCCGAAAGACAGGTCGCGCGAGGCAGGCGCTGGTCCCGAGGTCGACGTTCATCACGGCGTAGTGCAGAACGAGCACAATTCCGGCAACATCGCCCTACCGAACAGTCCTTATCAGGTGAGGCGCATCGTGATTTCCGGAGACGTGCTCTCTCTCGCGCTCTCTCTCCCCCCCCC
>NW_021850453.1:202683-271194 GCF_003651465.1 Formica exsecta
TGCCAGTTTTGAGACGCTGCCACAGCCACAGCGTGTGGAGGGGATAACTCACACAAGCGTGAACCGTGTACGTGTAATGCGCAGAACGCTCTGCGCATTACATGTACACGGTTCACGCTTGTGTGAGTTATTCCCTCCATACGCTGTGGCTGTGGCAGAGTCTCAAAACTGGCATCACTGGTAGAGTGTCGGATGTATCGATTGGCTACCGTTGCAAGAAACCTTTCGAAACCCTAGAAATTCTCTATCCCAATAGCCAATCGATAGTCTGATACTGGGCTTGGGCTTGAGGAGTTTTCCCGCGGAAAGATGACGTCATTGTACCGAATTTCAGAATCGTCGGTTACTTGGGCGAAATTTTACGTAAATTAATTTTACGCAAACTTTTTAATCGACACTTTGCATGATTTTGCACAATGAACTTTTCCCGTTTGTCGATGGACATATTTCAAGGGTGCCATCACCGACAACCTTTCGCAACGCGCCTAGTTAGCCTATAAATGAAACGATCGTTTAATCATCAGCAATCAAACTCATTGCCGAAAGAGAGTTTCCCTTACTTCAAAAATTAATCGTACTTTTCTCAAAAGCGTAACTATATATTACAATGAGATTTTGTACGATTTTGTACTTTTTAGGTTAGAAGTCTTCTGGACCGAAGGCTGACTCTTACAAGAGATTACTCCGTTAACGATTATTTATTCATTATTCACAAAATTTGCATGTCACATCGCGCGATAATCAGATTATAATATAGTATAATATGACGCTTCTCTGGAAATTATTGACTAATCCTGGTATCCTGCGAAAATCAGGATGTTGCGGCATCAGTGTCAGGATGTCGCGGAAATACTTGTTTGGCTTTGGCTCGTGCTTAACAAGACAGAACATCAGAATATCAAGGAAAGGACGTATATTTATTGAATTGAGACGTCATACATCTAATGCTATTGGATCCGACACTTCGATATCCATCGTACATTCGGTTAAGACGAAGAAGAGCTCGGAGTTAAAGAATCTAATTTTGTTAGCTGTGCCTGAAAAATGGACCCTAATGAAGGCCATCGCATTTCTGCTCGTGTCTTCCAGTATAACTATGGCTGTTCCGTTTTGTTTTGGCAAAGTCATAGATGTTATCAACGATATGGAAAAAACAAGCATGAAAGAAAAGCTCAATCAGATAACGTTCGCTCTCTTCGTAATATTTCTCATAGGTGGTGTGAGCAACTTTAGCAGGGTTTACTTGATGTCTACAGCAGGACATAGAATTACGCAGTCTCTAAGGAAAAAGGCGTACGCTGCGATTTTACGACAGGAAACGGGAATGTTTGATAAGGAAAGTACAGGAGAACTAGTCGGCAGATTAAGCGGTATATATGTATACATATATATATATATATATTTCGCGATTAATATATCATTGAAGTATGTTGACTTTATTTTACACCATATCTTTTGATTTTACAACTTTTTTTTTTTTTTAGGAGATACGCAACTTATTAGCTCCGCTGTTACATCCAATGTATCGGATGGTTTACGCTCCGCTATTATGACCATTACAGGAGTCTCTATGATGTTTTATGTGTCGCCGTCACTAGCTTTACTCGGCCTAGCTATAGTACCGCCTGTTGTAATTGTTGCTGCCATTTGGGGACGCGTCTTGAGAAGAATATCCAAGGATCTACAGAGCAGTTTTGCAGTGCTCAACACTACTGCGGAAGAAAGAATTAGTAATATAAGAACAGTTAAAGCATTTGCGCAGGAGAAACGCGAAATTGACAGATATAGCGCTAAGCTACAAGACGTTTTGAGACTGTGTTACAAAGAGAGCTTATATAGAGGAATGTTCTTTGGCTTGACTGGTCTTTCTGGGAATGCTATTGTTCTTTCGGTCCTTTACAATGGAGTATTTATGGTTTCAAACTCGGATATAACAATTGGAAGCTTAAGCGCCTTTCTGTTATATGCAGGATATGTGGGAATATCTCTAAACGGATTATCTACAGCGTACAGTGAGTTAAATAAGGCTCTAGGAGCGAATGCTCGTCTATTCGAGTTGATCAATCGAGAGCCGCTTATTCCTATTCAGGGTGGACAAATATTAGAGAAGGAATTATCGGGAAACGTGACGTTTCGAAACGTTTTCTTTGCTTATCCAACACGAAAAACGATACATGTATTGAAAGGCTTTAATTTAAATATAGAAAAATGTTCCATGACAGCTATCGTCGGTTCCTCGGGTTCTGGAAAATCTACCGTAGCATCACTTTTATTAAGACTGTACGATCCTACGAAGGGATCGATACTTTTGGATAATCACGATCTCCGTCTACTCGATCCTATATGGGTAAAGTCACAAATTAGTATTGTATCCCAAGAACCAATTCTTTTTAGCGGCTCGATAAGGGATAATATATTATATGGAATGGAAACCGCGACAGATTCCGATATAGAAGAAGCCGCGAAACAAGCGCATGTATTACAGTTTACAGAAAAAATGACGGATGGATTAGATACAATAGTCGGGGAAAGAGGTATCGCGCTTAGTGGCGGGCAACGTCAGAGAGTCGCCATTGCCAGAGCATTAATAAAGGTAAACGTACTATAATTATAATTATTGAAATAACTCTTTATCGGTACAAAAAATATTTTCTTTTATTTCTTTCTTTCTTTTCAGAAACCAAAAATTTTAATATTGGACGAAGCGACCAGTGCCTTAGATGCGGAAAGCGAGTATTTCGTTCAGGAAGCATTAGAACGTGCTATCCGTGGCAGGACGGTAATAACGATCGCTCACAGACTTAGTACAATAAAAAACGCTGATAAAATCGTGGTCCTTGATAAAGGACAAGTGGCAGAAACCGGTACTTATGTCGAACTCATGAACTTGGAGCATGGCTATTTTAAAAAATTAGTGAAACATCAAACATTTGCATAAAATAGATGTACAGGAATCGTTGAACGAGTAATAGTATATCCCTTGATTTGTTATAAGGTTCTTTCCAAGTATGGTGTATATCGGTGTATTATATGTACATATATACATATGTATATTTATTATTAAAAAAAAAAAAAAAAATAAAAAAAAAAATAAAAAAAAAAGAATAGCCCCGTACGTAAGTTATCAAATGTCTAAAATTCAACAAATTTTGTATTAGCGTATTTTTTTGGCAGTAATATATCACATAAAGTTGGAATAAAAATAGGGAAGTGTAATATTACGTCTATTGCTCTGTGTTTATTGCTGAATGTTGTAGAAAGATATGTAACGTTCAATTAGCGAAAATTCTTATAAACGATGAAGTATTTACATATAATTATTGTTATATTGTGGGGAATGGCATTATAATGTCATCTGATTGTTTTTTTTTTTTTTTTTTTTTTTTTTTTTCCCCTTCAAGCACGAGGTCAGGTCAGGTACTCGCTATGAATAAAAGATAGATGTTGACACAATCTTATTTTTATATATTTTCTTATAAAATAATGTACAGCTATTCTTTTCAGATATCCACATTCGTGTATTATGTTTTATTAATCTATATCAATTATTAAATTAATATCCCATTCCTACGATATATTCTAATAACATTTTCATAGATCAGCAATGAATTCGAATCCGCTTGAAAACATTTTGTGCAAGTACATGTAACTGCAAGCGATTTTATTATAAATTTGTGATGGGCTGCCTAAAGAGTTTCGTTCAGATCCGCATAGAGTCGATAACTTTGCTATTCGGTTATTTACTTGGAATCAGGATATTATATTTCCAATCAAAAAGAGCCGATCAAAAAGCTAGCTCAAATTTTAATTTCATACTAATTTTTTTTTTTTTTTTTTTTTTTTTTTTTTTTTTTTTTATGTATATATAGCAAACATTCGTAAATGAAATTATTTGCCCACTTATGAAATCATGAAATATACTTTATACACTGACTCTCCAGATATAGGCGATACATTCGTGAAATATCGATCTTAAATTAGCTTAATCAAAGTTTTAATACACATCTTTTCGAAGCAACACTGCTTTAACATCTCCAAATGCTGTTGCACAGTATAGAAAGGTTTATAAGGAATATATTTTTGATCAATCTCGAATACATTTTCGGAATTAGGCTAACAATTTTAAATTCCGAGATATAAATATTTCGAGATTTAATCGAAACTTAGTATAAGGCTGTGATTACACAAACGAAGCTATATTTCGTTTACCTCGGTCGCGAGATGTTGTTCGAATCTGTGGTACTGATTTTACGCACGTTATTTAAAAATTTATTTATTAGATATACTTGTGCAATATACAATATACATAATATTTATAGGCACAACCTTATTCTAAGCAGACATTTACGGTATTCGTATAAATCCATATTGAAATGTTTACCAAATCTGGCTTCTATACACAAGCGGTTTTTCAGTATTACAATCTTCTGGGAGTAGGCAGTGTTTTTTTTTTTTTTTTTTCTTTTAAGAGTTAGAAAATTCATTTCGATAAATCTCTTTATAAGTGAACGCCGGAGCTATTCAGTCGAGAGAACTTCATTGAGAGCTACTTAATATTTACTCATAATTTAAATTTCACATATAATTAATAATTAACGGTTGTAGAAATTATATGCATACGACGCACAAGGAGCTTGTTTATGCGCAAAGATATTTATGTGTTGACTCTTATTTCAATATCTATACAAAAAATAGATATCAAATGTTGAACAGAGAGAAACAGCGATTGATTAGATAAGTTAGGATTAACTTTTTGACAACTCCTCCATTGTTTCCTGCTCCATAGGTTCATCCTGTTGAAACGTCGATAGTGATTCTTCGTCGTCGACTTCCATTAATTCTGTAGATTCGTGTTTTTTTATACAAATTACACTTTCTATTACAGAAGATTGCTTTTCTTTTGTCGTAATACACACTGTTGCTTTATTATCTTGTGCATTTGTTAAATTATCATCTTGTATTTCTATTAACTTTTCATCTTTCAAAGATTGACAACTGATATTATCAGAACTTTCTGTCATCTCGACAGTAGGTGAAACAGGAACAAATTTTTCAATTACAGATGTTGCTTCTTTAGATTTTTCTATTGTACTTATTGAAAGTGATACCACAGGTTCGACAAGAGCAGCCTTGTCATTGGAAATTTCCATAACTTTCAAATTATCCGTGCTAAATTCTGTAATCTCTACTTCTTGTTCATTATCGTTGCTATTGGGAGATGCTACTCTAGGAACTGCTTCTATAACGTTATCCGTTACTTGCGTATTCTCAAATTTTTGGCTTATGGATTGGTCATGTATAAAACTTTCCTTGGAAGAAATCATTGCAGACACTTCTTTAGAGCACATCTCAGTTTTCTCTGGTTTATATAATGCTTCATTGCTAGATACAATGACTGCGCTCATACATTCATCGGATGTAACTTTACTCTCTTTTTCTTCAAGTTCAGATTCGATAAATATTGCCGTTTTTGTGTCGTCGCCGCTCTTGGAACGCAAATTTTCTTTGTCCGTATCTTCGAAAATCGATGTATTCTCTTCCTCTGATTTATTTGAAACTATTTCTTTGGCATTTACACTTTCAGTATTATTTGCCAAAGTGTCGGATCTCATATCAACGTCCGTTTGTAATAAATTTTCGGTTGATCTATTTTCATTACAAGACGTTTCGTTTGAATCCATACATTCGGAATTCAATTTGTTCAACGCCGTTTCATCGCTTTTCATGGAATGCCCGACTCCTTCCTCGTCCACGCTGATTATCGTCGATGGAATTGGTCCTTTCTCATCGGATTTACTATCCAAACACTTGTTATCGTTATCAGATTCAAAGCGTTTTGCTTGGAAAGCAGCTTGTAGATTTCGAGTGGTATCTGTCGTTAAGGGTATTACCGTTGCCACCACGGTTACTGTCGTTGTTGCTGCCGCCGATGTCGTCGATGTTGCTGCCGTTGATGTTGTTGACGCTATCGTCGTCGTCGTCGTTGTCGACGTCGTCGTTGTCGTCATTGTCGTCGTCGTCGCCGTCGTCGTCGTCATCGTCTTCGTCGTCGTCATGGAGCTCGCTGTTGTCGCTGCTTCAATTTCCTCATTTTCCATATCTAGATTGGATTGAGAGTTAGTGTCCTCGTTCATAATTACCTCCGCTATATCAGTAGCACCGACAGACGGTGAGTCACTGGGGATCTTGTCATTGATCACTGTTCCAACAGCTGGTAGATTTTGCACGCTGGGAACATTAGATGCGTTTGGCGATACCGGTTCGTGTGATTGCGAAGTTAAATTCGACACAGAGGAGAACTCTGAAGTGGCAGAAATATAATTAGAAGTTGCAATTTCTGTTCTAGAGGAGGCTTGTTCTAGCTTCTCTCGAGCAGTCTCGTCCGCGGTAAATAGGCTTTTAGTCAACGGAGAACCAGCGGTTGGTACATCACTGTGTAGAAGAGGCGTTTCATTTTCAGCAACAGTGTGCACACTGATGGTGACAGTTGAGGTACAGTCCTTCTCCCAATATTCCATCTCGACATCTTGAGAGGTCGGTTGTGCCGGTTGAGTCGTTTGCTGTGGCTGCGATGGTGGTGGTGGTGACGATGATAGTTGTGACTGTGACTGTGACGACGACAAGGATGGCGAGGGTGAAGGCGACGGTGAAGGTGAAGGCGGTGGTAACGGTGGTTGCTGCTGCGTAACCGAGGCTGTATCCTCCTCGACGGATCCGTTCACCATACCGTCTCCCGTTTCACCGCGTCTAGCTATAGGGCCCGGCTCGCGCGTCGAAACCACCAAGATATTCTTCTCGATGGCGCGCATAAATTTATCCACGCGATTGTACTCCTTACGCGGCGATGTCAGTAACTCGCATATTCGCTGAACGGTAAACGGTGCGTTAACGAATGACTCTAATCTCTCGAGAAGATTGCTCTTCATAGCGTCATAGTTGAAGTGTTCCACGTTAGGACAGGTCGCGAATTCTAAATTGGGACAGTTCTCGTAAAAATCTGTCATTACACGAGTAAGTTTCTCCCTGAAGAGCGTTTTGATCAACGGCCATTGGTAGACAGGATCGCCCGTCTTGGCGACCCAACATAAATAATCCTCCAATTCTTGTGGAATCACTGTGGGACGTATCTTCTGGAACTCGTCGAGCGCCTGCAACCACTCCTCCAAATTTTCCATCTTCCCCGCCGCCGCCGACAACCTCCTCCGACAAATCTCCTTCGTTTTCTCCCAATTATCTCGATTATCTCGATCCGTTGATAAAATTCGCTGCGTAAAATTCGACAAATTTCGAAAAGAAATGCTCTACGTGAGAGAAACAACCAAAAATGTAAACTAGCAAACACACCGGCCACAAAACAGCAACAATGAGAACTACGGCAAGCGGCAAGGAGGGAGAAGGAGAATGACAGTAGTGCCAACCAGTGCCAACACTGCCAACTGACGCGTCTGGATTGTCGCAATCTCCAACCGATCACCGGATCACCGTCATTCTTTCCAATACTCTTGATTATCTTAAGCCCATATCAGATTACGCATTGAAGATTGAAATTTGACCAATCGGGACAAAGAAATTTTAGTTTCTTTTGTTTTGATTAGTCAAATTCCAATCTTTAATCTTCAATTTTCAATGTGTAGTCTGATACGGGCTTAACGCGTCTTGTATACAGAAACCCAAGAGATCCGATTTAAGAATTGATCACATGGAGATGTATAGCCGCGTGCGCACACATACACACATACGGATGCAGAGAAATTGCGTGCTAATGCAAAAATTAAATTATATATATATGATTTATTTATTTGTATGTATATACATACATTATGCATTCATAATATAAATTATAAATAGGTCCTATATTAATTTTATTTGTTTCAAGATGGCACAAATTAATTGCAGATTAATCTTTTAATTGATGCGTATCTTTACGAAAACAAACACTAAATTTGTGACGTCGTAAATCGATTAAAGAAAAAAAAGAGATGAAAAGAGCGATGGCTCCGAAAGATGGATCTATAAAAAAAAAAGGAATGGGTTATACGCTGAAATAACATCCCAAGCCAAATAACAAGAACTTATTTTTGTGTGAAAAATATTTTTACGGAACAAATATTATTAAAAAAAATATAGATACAATCAATTTTCAATGTGTAGTCTGATACGGGCTTAACGCGTCTTGTATACAGAAACCCAAGAGATCCGATTTAAGAATTGATCACATGGAGATGTATAGCCGCGTGCGCACACATACACACATACGGATGCAGAGAAATTGCGTGCTAATGCAAAAATTAAATTATATATATATGATTTATTTATTTGTATGTATATACATACATTATGCATTCATAATATAAATTATAAATAGGTCCTATATTAATTTTATTTGTTTCAAGATGGCACAAATTAATTGCAGATTAATCTTTTAATTGATGCGTATCTTTACGAAAACAAACACTAAATTTGTGACGTCGTAAATCGATTAAAGAAAAAAAAGAGATGAAAAGAGCGATGGCTCCGAAAGATGGATCTATAAAAAAAAAAGGAATGGGTTATACGCTGAAATAACATCCCAAGCCAAATAACAAGAACTTATTTTTGTGTGAAAAATATTTTTACGGAACAAATATTATTAAAAAAAATATAGATACAAAAAATAATATAGATTATCACAAAACATTTCATCTAAATAGAAGCAAAAATTTGTATTTTGCATATTTATCTCAAAAATTATATATGCATTATATGTATATTCCAGGTACACAAAGTTACTGGTCCATCCTGTATATGTATCAATATCTATACAGATTAATCTCAATATATATATTTCACAATTTTAAACTTTAATTAGACATATGATAAGATCGTATAACATGTGAGTATACATAGAAACAATTAACAATGGTAAAATAAACTTATATATATTATAAATATCTAAATATATCTTGATATGATAAATTATTATATGTTCTACTAATCATATATATATATATATATATGTATGTAATAAATAAATATCTAAATAAATAAATAAATCGCACATTCGAAAATTACAAACATCCAATGTCAATACACAGTTTATACACACAAGTCTTATACACACAAAGGCTAATCGAGTAGATCTGTGACTTAATAAAGTTAAAATGTTCTCTGTATAACTTCATAAATTGCAGTGTATCTTCCGAATGCACAATTTGAAATTGTTTCTTATAAATATAATATATATGAATAGCTGAGGGGGGAGGGGGGGGGGAAGAGATTATATCTTTTACAACTTTCCTCTAAAATATTAATAGCATTTAAAATAATAATATCCTTAAGGATTCTGGTCGAAGTTATTAAGTATATTAACGATATTAACGTCGTTAAGGATAATATTAACAATTATTTTTTTTTAACTATGATAGAAGTATGATAAGTTATGGTATGATGATTGTATCAATAATGCAAGATTTGATTTACTTTCGTGCTTCATTAAAACAAAGATATTAATTAACTGCATTTATGTCCAAATTATTTATAGTGTAGGAAACACATATTTCTTTACAAGTTTCTGAAGAAAATCTTGGGAATCACATATAGCGTTAGACTCGAGATGCTAGTTAAAAGCTTTAATTATTTAAGATCACATTGTTGATCTTTGTATTTAAAGGAACATACAAGATAATTTAAATTGTTCCGCAATATCTTTAACAGGGCACGACATCAAAACAAATCTGTATCATATTGATCTAATATTCGTGCACTGTACTAGTCTGATATATCGTGTAAATTTTGTTTGGGTAGACTTGTAATGATAAAAGGCTTAAGAACAATAATCGTATAAGTTTACTCTAAACAGATCTTTGTTAGAACTATCCGATAAATCTGTTGTTATAATAGATTATTAATTTATAGATTTCAATTAACATACATTTTGTAAATTAAGAGTTTTTCACAAACTTGGATCACTTAAACATCAACCACCATTTTCTTATGAATATCTGTATTACCAACAACCTAAAGAACAATCATATAATATATTGTATATAATATATTGTATATTATGTAAAAGAAGGATAAATATATATTACTCACGGAACAAAATTCTTCGAAACTAATCCTGCCATCTTCGTCTTTATCAGCAAACAATATTGTCTTGTCAACAATTTGCTGCAATTGTGTATCTTTCAAGTTATTGCCTACCATCATTTTTAAGACTTGGAAAAGCTCTCCATTGCTTATATAACCATCATTATCCATATCATAAATTCTAAATGCAAATCGTAACTTGCTTTCTTTGTCACCCTGCATATTAGTATTTTATATAATTATATTTGTGTATATATAAATATATAACAGTCACTATTTAGAAAGAGAAATACTACCTTAACACTGAATTGAGACACTCCATGAATAAACTCTTTAAAATCTACTTCTCCATTACCATCAGCATCAAATATGTCAATAACACGTTGCACCAATGGATTTTGTTGTAACTCGGGTAAAGACATAAATTCATCGATACTAAGAGCTCCGCTATTATCCAAATCTAGCTTCCGAAATCTTTTTCCCAATCTTCTAATTTCATCTACATCAACTAAAGCACCAATATTTAATATAAAATATGTATATAAATTTTAGATTTATAGAAACCTGTCACGGTGTGTGTGTCTGTGTATGTGTATATATGTATATGTATATTTCTAAAAATACCGAATTATATGTATATGTAAAGCACAGATGCCATATAATTTTTATATTCTAATATAAAAATAATTATTTATTTGAAGATCTCAAATAGAAAACATAGTGATACAAGAAAAGATCAGGTTACTTTAAGATATTTCAAATCACAATATTTTTTTATAACTTACAGTTTGAACAAAGTTCCATAGGCAGCGAACTTTCATTACCCTGCAAGATAAATGATTTTTAAGAATGCTTTGTTTATATATTCGTATGACTTTATAAATAAATTGCTCTAAAATTTTTGTAAGAGAATCTCGCGCGGGTTATGTAAAAAAAAAAAAAAGAATACAAGTAGTAGTTTTGCAATCACAGGAAAATTATTCCGACTCGTATATCTATACGATGCACTTGATTACCATTTCGAACTAGCTTTATGAGAATCTGTCGAAAAAATTCTTCGGAAATGGCAATATTTTCTAGCGAATAGGCTCAGTGAAGCTAATGACACAATTGCCGTAAAGGGATGCTGTGAGCTGTGAGCTGCTGCGAGCTGCGAGCGTATCGACTATCGACGTTTTGCCTGTTTTTCCCGTGCTGGTCAATTATCGTCCATTGCGAACGAACATTGTGATCCTATTTTTAAGGGCCTATCCAGACGAATTTGCATAGTCGCATAAACATATGTATTAAGGAAATCGATTGGTCCATTTCCTTATGCATCAATCGATTTCCTTATACATATGTTATGCGACTATGCAAATCCGTTTGGATAGGCCCTAACTGTCATTGTTCACTATGAAATCATGCTTCTCTGTCAATTTCTTGTTTCATGGCTAGAGACAAGGGACTTTTAGTTCTTCGCTCTGATTCGCTCTGGCCAATCAAACGCTTCGTAATCTCCGTAGCGTCAATGAAATTTGAATATAAAAGCATTACAGTGAAAAAATTCGCGAAAGATTAAGCAACTATAGTGAATAATAATGAAAACTGAAACATTTTATTCATTTAGACAAAGTTCTCAATAGACAAAAAATTAATTTCTATTCGCACAAAAATCTGTACATATTATATAAATGTGCCGTTTCTTACATTTGTGTAATATATTAATATCTCGTTAAATTATATTTCTTTTTTTTTTCTAACGATAATAAGATTTACACCAACGCGCGCATCATTCAACAATCAAGTTTTTTTTTTTTATATTAATCCTGAATATATCTTTCCATCCTTGTCTAACAATATATACATACAAGTAAATACATATACGATATACTTTACAGAGCCAGTCCAATTTTATTTCTCAAGTTCATAAATAAAAGCGTAAAAAGAGTTGATCGTTATACTTTTATTATGCGTTAATTTTCTATACTTTTTATATTAAGTATAATGCATGATGTAAAATATAATATTACATCATGGTTATAATCCACATAAGAAATTGTGCCTGAGAATATCCTATTGGTAGCGTAAATTTTGATACGAGGATAGAGAGATATATGCGTATAATATTACATAAAATACACGTTTACATTTTTATGCGTTGTTGTCATAAACGTATATATGTGGATGTTGCTCGATGGTTGCTATGTCTTTTTCGAGTTGTTGCAATTCACGCTCCATCTTCGCTTTTTTTTGCGCTTTCGGTAGAGTGTCGGAGAGAAACGGCAATTTTTGGAATTGTCTCATCGTTTCCTCCCATTTTTTCTTCATACCCTGTTTCCGAATGCACAAACGAACGTACGATTACTTCCGTCCAAATTAATTGTAACTCTGCGAGGTTAATACATATACACACAGAGGCCTAACTAGACACCTATACCTACGTCTAATAATATTCTCCGTTCCTCTTTGTCAATGTATCGACATGAAGATATTTTTGACATCTTATCTTCATCGAAATCATGCTGTTTGATAGTTTCAGTTTCTACGCTCACGTCGGCTTTCGTATCAACCGCAATGAATTTCGGTATTTTTCCATAATTCTGAAGAAAAACGTGGCTTTCAAAATAGAGATAAAATCGAGATAAAATAATTGTACTACGTGTAAAGAAACAGCGGAAAAAGCATAAAAGGCTAAAACGAAACTGAAGTAGAAGTCATTTTTTTTTATATACACGCATAATATACACTCGTACTTTCTTGTGCACATAAATTGGAAGCAATCCGCTGCTTTTTAAATCATGCGTGTTGCCATAACGAGTATCGACGAATCGTTGTTTGGGTTCTGCAGGATAGGAACGTTTTACGCGAAAAATATTGCGTTTGACAAAATTCTTTTCCCGTGCGACGAACAATTTCTTCGGAGCATCCATATCCATATCCATCATTCTGCTCAATTGCGTGTTTTTTCGCTTATATACATTTGCCATAGAAAAAAAGAACACAGCGAGGGGCGTGCATATATCGTTCCGTTTGACGTTTTCTACATTATCCAAGTGTATTAGAAAGTGCAAATAACGCGACAAACCTATCGACCAATCAAGATAAAGAAGCCTTTGCTCCTTTCGTCCCGATTGGTCAATCAAAAGATACTCCATTTTCGGGTAGATTTTCGAATACCACCCATCTGTAATATGACACATGACGTATCACACTTGCGCGAATCAGTCCTGGACAGTTCTGGAAATTTCCGCAAACGGAAAAGGTGCTCTTGCTCGTTGCAACATTCAGTCAGTCGTTTTCGTACGTGTAACGCATAGTAGAAAATCCACTTTCTATCGATCGCTAAAGTGAATTTTTCCAATCTCGAGCACGAGTTCTCGAAGGTATCCGGCAAGATGTCTTTGTTCGGGTCATTTATGGGCGATGATGATATTTTCAACATTTTCGGGTAAGCTTCACCACGATATCTACTAGAAATATATATATATATATATATATATATATATATTCTCTCTCTCTCTTCCATTTGGAGAGCAACGGATCGCGTGAATCTGTCCGAAAGAAAAAGAGAGAGAGAGAAAGAGACACAAATATATATTTATGACTTATCTTGCTTGACAATAAAGTTTTAATTACCTTTGTCAAAAATGTAGCTTACATTTTTTAAATGCAAGAGATTGTTATTATTATTTATGCGAGATAGAGGTTGCGTATCTCATAAAGTCTCATAGAGTTAAATATATTTTGCTTTTCTCTTTTAGTTTTTATCAAATATTTCATAGAAAACCGTTGGACCGATTTTTTTGTCATATAAGAACATGAAGTGATTTTAGCTTCAACTGACAATTTGTTATGAATACTTTGTACCATGATACACGTATGCAACATTCTTGTAAATAATTATGAAAGATGTCTTAGATATTTTTTATATAAGAAGACTAGGTATATTCTACAAATAGAGATTTTATTTTTATTAAATAAATATATATAATATGATAAATATATAAATATATCTGATAGTTAAATATACATATATATTATAAATTAATCAAAGTATTTATTCATCTGTTTGTATATAGCTCCCTCTTATTTAAATTGATCAAAAAATTTTTTATTAATCTGGATCTTAAATCCACGTATCAAGATGTAACATAGATATATATAAAGAGATATATTTTTTTATATTTGAAGAAATATGATATGGTATTTTTCTATAAAATAATTATTGACAATGAGATAAAGAGACCAGAAAAAGAAAAAAATATATCTATTTTTTAAAAGGATTGTTCTATGATTTGTTTTAATGAAACATATATTGTAATTGCAATTACTTTTGTATAATTTGCACTGAAATTTGCAAAAAAGAGAAGATATAATATGTAGCATTTTAATAACATATACTTTATATATATCAACAATATTATTAATTGAGAATTATATATATTATTAAAAGACTATATATAATGTCATAAAATAATTACTTGTTTTTTTAATTCTTATAAATATAATCAATATCAAGTAAAGGTTTCTATAGCAATCGGTCTATGTTGTGTCATTTGTTTTCTTTTGTATCTTTGTCCTGATTACGCTGATATGTTTTAAGATAATATAAATTATTACGTTATTTATATTCAAATTTAAAAAATCTGAGAGTAAAAGCATGAATTTTGGAACTATAATTTATGATCAACAGATCTTCCATGCATACCATGAGGCAGATGAACAGCATGATGAACTCTATGTTCCATAATCCATTTGAGATGATGGGGCAAAATGCTCTTATGCTCCATCATGGTAGAGGATCTCAAAATGATATGTCAGTCTCCTTGTTTGATCCACATTTTGGAAGATTTGGTTTTGTAAGTATAATTTTAGATATCAAATTAACATTTGCCATTGGCTAAATAATAATAATCATGAACACAACTTTAAAATTATCTCTTACTACAATTAATTTTTAGAACAACATGGCAACTGATGGAAATTGTCATTCGTTTATGAGTCAATCTGTTATGACTATGTCCAACGGTCCCGATGGACGTCCACAAGTTTACCAGGAAACCATGTCTACCAGAATGGCACCTGGTGGCATAAAAGAAACTAAACAGACAGTAAGTGATTCTCGTACTGGAACAAGGAAAATGGCTATTGGTCATCACATAGGCGACAGAGCACATATCCTTGAAAGAGAACGTAATATGCATGGTGAGGAGGAAGAACGACAGGAATTTATCAATCTTGAAGAAGGTAATTTTATTTTAATTTGTAGCTTCAAAAATTATAAAAATTATATATATATATATAGAAATTTGCAAAAAAGAGAAGATATAATATGTAGCATTTTAATAACATATACTTTATATATATCAACAATATTATTAATTGAGAATTATATATATTATTAAAAGACTATATATAATGTCATAAAATAATTACTTGTTTTTTTAATTCTTATAAATATAATCAATATCAAGTAAAGGTTTCTATAGCAATCGGTCTATGTTGTGTCATTTGTTTTCTTTTGTATCTTTGTCCTGATTACGCTGATATGTTTTAAGATAATATAAATTATTACGTTATTTATATTCAAATTAAAAAAATCTGAGAGTAAAAGCATGAATTTTGGAACTATAATTTATGATCAACAGATCTTCCATGCATACCATGAGGCAGATGAACAGCATGATGAACTCTATGTTCCATAATCCATTTGAGATGATGGGGCAAAATGCTCTTATGCTCCATCATGGTAGAGGATCTCAAAATGATATGTCAGTCTCCTTGTTTGATCCACATTTTGGAAGATTTGGTTTTGTAAGTATAATTTTAGATATCAAATTAACATTTGCCATTGGCTAAATAATAATAATCATGAACACAACTTTAAAATTATCTCTTACTACAATTAATTTTTAGAACAACATGGCAACTGATGGAAATTGTCATTCGTTTATGAGTCAATCTGTTATGACTATGTCCAACGGTCCCGATGGACGTCCACAAGTTTACCAGGAAACCATGTCTACCAGAATGGCACCTGGTGGCATAAAAGAAACTAAACAGACAGTAAGTGATTCTCGTACTGGAACAAGGAAAATGGCTATTGGTCATCACATAGGCGACAGAGCACATATCCTTGAAAGAGAACGTAATATGCATGGTGAGGAGGAAGAACGACAGGAATTTATCAATCTTGAAGAAGGTAATTTTATTTTAATTTGTAGCTTCAAAAATTATAAAAATTATATATATATATATATATATATATACTGCATATTTCTAGATTTACATTTTTGTTCTACAAATTATATATATTTGTGTATTTATTATAGAAGAGGCAGAGACTTTTAATCGCGAATGGGAATCACATACGCGGCGGGTACGTACTAGTGCAATTGATAGTGGAAATTCAGCTAGAGTTGTCAGTAACAGCAGGCATCGACCAGAGCCAAGACAGTTGGCCTTACCATCTACCACAGATCCATCAGCAAGGTTAGTTTTTTAAATTCAAAACATACTAAAATATATAGAGAGAATTATTATGAAAACTAATCTTATATATATACATATTGGGAAATTATAAGATTGTATGATACATGTATCTTTTTTTTAGTATAATATTTCTTTGTTCACGTTTACATATTTTCACCATTTAGTATTATATCTTTCATATTGACATGCACAATAGAATACTATTTTATCACATCCTGAAGGAAAAAAGCTAGTATAATCGAAAATTATTTTTAAGAACTAATTAATATTAGCAGTTTTATGCATTTATAAAGATAGATTAATTTGGAATAATTGGGTGTCCTAATAAGCTTTTTTGTTCTACATATTATTTATATATTATATTATATATTGTCAAATTTTTAAAAATCTTATGATGTCAATTTTGTTTATTGAATTATTAGCTTTGAAAATAATTCATTAAACGATTGACAATACTTATATTGACAAATTTGATATTTGCACAGTAGATGCAAAAAATAGAAGATACGCACACCAGAAAATAATAAGTAGAAACAGAGGATTTTGCCATTTGGTCATGTGTTTTCCACTTTGTATATTTCCATTTTCTTTCTCTGTATATGCAGCTTTGAAATAGATTTATGCATGTCTGCTTTTTAATATATACTATAAGAGCATGGATGTTTTTATATCACAACATTTATTTTTACTCTATTATTTTATACAGTAGAGAGAGAAAATTTTTGAAATTTATAAGAAAAATAAAATCTCTATCCCTTTCTTCACAAATTAGATTAAATAAATTATATTTTATTGCATATTTATTATTGTGTAGTTTTCTCTTGTCATCGCGAATGAGAGAAATAAGATGATTAATAAACAAATACTGATATAGAAAAAAGATCAATGTGATGATAATTATGATTTATAAAATATTCGTCTCATACGGTATCTTTTTATTATTTTATTGTATTGTTACTTATTCTTCTGTTAGAGTATTTTTTTTAGTTTTCTTTGTTTATATACTTTGTTTATATTGGTTCTGTTGTCATATGCTTTTGTAGTCGACATTCTAATAAAGGTACAAGATGGATACCCAGTGCTAGACGTGCTATAAGGGCCTTAAATCCTTCCAAAGTAAAAAATACTACTTCTCCTTCTACACGGTAAGTTTAATTTCAATTGATTTCTGCCATTACTACTTGCTGGATTTAAGATTAAAGCTTGCAATTTCTGTCTTTGAAAGCGTGTCTTTAAAAAAGCGAAAATAAGCGATTTACTTTCATTTAATTTAAAAATCGAAAATCTGTCTTCCATCAGTACATACATTATCATCTAAAATTAAGAAAGAAAAATGCATTGCAATGCTTATATGTAGAGAAATGATAACAGTGCTCTGTGTGTGACTAATAATTATTTATATATATTTTACTATTGTTTTTTATTAATGTGTGTGAGCGACATCATATACTTTGCAATTAAATTTTATAAGTGTAATAGATATCTTATAGATATCATTTTTAAAAGTATAATTTTTCTAAATTAAACTTTAAGTTCTAAGTCAATTTTTTAGCATTTTTTAAGAATATTATTAGTCTTGTTCCACTATTTCACAAGATTTCCATAAATTTCATATAATTTCCAACAAAGTATTCATATTAGTACAGTGAAATGCAAGATTTTAATTATTTAACATTAGTTAGCATCTTTGTTATTACTTTTATTTTTTTGTATGCTATCAATACTGTGGTTTTAATCATATCAAGATTGCAGTATGTCATATATAGAATGCATAATTCGTAATGTAATAATTCTGTTAAGATTGATGTAGAATATACCATCTTGTATGTGTATTACAGGTACAGCCGCAAATATTAATAAGTTAAAAGCATAATATATACAGCAGTGACACTTGCGCAACGTAAGTACGTTGCCTTTTGTTCTATTATTTATTATTTGTTTTGTTCGTTTCAATCTTACTTTTGGTACTAATCTATAATTACAAATTGTTTAACATATTCTGATTAATAATATCTTTAATAGGTTGATGTATTAGGATGTATATGTATATGTATATCACACACACAACTTTTGGAATGAGAACAATTAATTCTATTATACAACAGATTAGGAAAAAACGTTAGATGTTATGCATTAATGCAACTTCTTTCACCATTAGATTACAGAATGATTCAAAATCAATGGTGATATTTATAGTCAATATTAACATTAATTAAATATAATAATAAATTAATTAAATATAATAATAGTTGTACGTTATTGTTATTTGTATTAGATTTCTTGTATATACCTTGTATCAACCATAATCCAAAATAATATATGACATGTCTTATTACTAAATATTTTCCAATATTAATGAATAGTTGTAACAAATGCTGTGCTTTTTTTCATATTAGCTTGCAAACATACATACATTCTTGAAATATCACTTATATGAGAATATATGTATATATCCCTTATCTTCAAGCGAAAATGTAATTGGCAGAATATATAATAGCAATTTTATCTTATTATAAGACAGGAGCATGATTTGCTTATTCCGCTTGCATTTTTGTTTCTTGTTTGTTTTTTTTTTATCGCACTTAGAAGTTGTACAATTTTCAATAATAATTCTGCTGTGAAGAATATTTATGCTTCATCTTTCTTTTTAGACTTGTTCCTTTCTTATTTTTATGTAAAAATATCAAGGCGTTAATTTGTTATATGTTTATAGCTTCAAGCCTCCAGAATCTGCAACATCTTCGAGAGCTGAAGTGTTATCGGCATCACCGTCTGCATCAGGATCTCGAAAGCGCGAGCATAAACCAGATAGACAAGTTAGTAATAAGCGTCACCAAGCTGTATCCGATAGTGACGACTAGAATATTTTAAACTATTATCTGCAACATATTTTATCTGCAACCTATAATAAAATCTCATGTAACGAAATTTAAATTAAACAGACTAGGAATATATTGTGCTTTTTCGTAATCATTAACATTCTTAGAAAATGTTCCATTAATTTTTTTCTGCAGCTTTCTGTTCTCTCATTCTCTCTCTGATAAAATATTAATATTTTGATATATATATATATATCATTTAAATAGTTGCAATAAAATTTTTTATTTTGTATATGAATAATTTATTCGAATAGATTTGTGTGTAAATGAGCTCTGTTACACGGCACCCTAAGGGCCAATTTCACAAAGTCCGGTTAGATTAACCGACGGTTTAATCTCAGTTACATTTTTCATTATAAAAATTTAAAACAAAAATAAATTTTAAAAAAATTATAACGTGAATTTTTCTTTTGTTTATAAAGATATTAAAGGAGATTATGTAGCATTTTTTCTTCAAATGTATCCTGTTTTAAAAATGTTATGTTTATTAGATGTGTCGGAGATGTATGGATATAGTAGGGATAAGAAAATACAATTCCGTTTAAGAAGTGCGATAATATCTATGGACAGTTATAAATTAAAGTTTTGTTAGATTTAATTTTTGAGATTTGATATATAAAAAATGTAGTTTAAATGTGGAATGAAACACTCTCTTATGTAATCAAGATACATGTTACATCCTTACTGACCACCCAGTTTATCATCGACATTAATTTCACTATTGTATCATGGAATATTCAAAAATATAAAGAAAAAGGAAATAAATGATTTCTCGTTTCAAATATGTTCTAGACCTTAAATGTCCTGTATAACCAACTTCTCATCAATGGAGAAGTGTAAGAAGTTTATAATTTTAAAGTACATTTATCGAGGTCGAGTATTATCGATACAATATCTTGTTTGTCAAATCATTTATTCAAATAAAGTCAATTTACTGTTCACAATTGAAAGATATACATACATAGTATATTATTCTAAAGAAGAAATGATAAAACAAAATCATCCCTTGTATAAATACAATTTTAGTGTAGTCCCACCTACATAAATATATAGTAATCTATAATTTGCTTTAGTTCAATTACTCAATGAAAATATTATCACACTGATCTATTATATTAGCATAGAATGCTAATATATGAGCATATAGCATATGAAAGTTTATAGTATCCAAGTAAAATAAAATAGTAAAATATAAAAAAGCGAAGTAATATTTAAAAACACTTTAAATGTATCTTAACATAAAATTAGATTATTAGGCTTTGCCTGTATTCTGAACAAAAGAAACAAATATAAAATTATTAAACTTAAAATCATATATGTGTGCTTTATAAACATGCCACTTGATCACATATGTTAATGTTTTCATTGAAATGCATATGTAAATAAAATACAATATCAGTGGCAGAAATTTGGAAAAAATTTTTTTACGAGTCATAAGAAAACAATGCTTTGTTATATACAAATTTGAGTCATGTAATTCAAACGAGACATATCTCTTATGGAATTGATGATTAATAGTTTTATGTACAATAATAAATTTCGGCGATCGTATTTTTGTGCATCGATGTACAATATACAATTTGTACATGCAATTTGTGTAATTTTCTTTTTAATTAATTTAAATAATTGTTTTTTTTTTTTACATTTAAATCAATTTATCTTGTTAATCTATATGTGTAAAAGTACTTTTTACAAGATTACATGACTCATTTGTATATTTACAGATATACAAACATTGTAATAAAATGTAACCACAAGTAAAAGAACAGATAATAAAGTATGAAAAATATATAATATATAAAAGAAAAAGAACATGAGGAAAGCTGGCAAAAAAATAATGAAACATAATGTTGTGACGCTATGTTGGGTAGAATAACCTCTGTTTGTTAATTTGCCTCTGCTAAGGTGTTGATTCTCGCATTAATAGCCAATAGTTGCGCCACAAATGACGAATCGCTCATGATTGCAGCTAGGGCAAAGAGTATGTCCTTCAAAGCATCTTGCGAAATGTCAAGTTGTCGTGCGCATTCCGCTAATATCTCTATTTCCTCAGCGTTAGGACTTACCTAAAATAAAGGATAAATTTTGCTATTTTTACATTTCGTCAAAACAACAATTTTCCATTTTGATTGATTTTAGTACTAATTAATATCAAGAACTGTACCTTATATGAATCGCAAAATTTATTAAATGCCATCTTGACTCGCTTTTTCCCATTACCAGTCTGATAGAAAATTGTGAAGGTCTGTGCGTCGTTCATGTCTAGTATAACGGAGAAATATATGCCGGCAGTAACATGACCCTTAGTATCTCTGGCAAGGAGACTTCTGTGATTATAAACCAAGTTTCTACGCTCCGTAACGTCAATGGCAGTTAAATATGGCCTTGCCACATAAATGAGAGCGACTTGCGTTCTCTCCAAGGCACCAGGTTGAATTTTTCTTTCATGCCATTCGACATAATCAGGATCGTCAGCGCACAGACAGTAATTGTACTCTTTCTTGCAAGTCGGCTCATCGGATTGCGTGAACCAGCCTGTATGAGGGTATAACTTATCGGCCATCACAGTGATAACGCGCGCAACATGGTAACCGGGATCGAGTAGCATGACGCCGCGACGTCCGCTAATCTCGATTTTCAGGCACACTAATACATGCTCCTTTTCGCCGCTATCTGCCGCTGGTGGACCACCGACATAACCGGCGATATCTCCAATCGTCTGTAACACATTGATTTTTCTCATAAATTAACATTAAAAAAAAACAAAAAACAAAAAAAAAAGAAAAAGGAAAAAAAATTAACAAAACAAAAACATTAATTGATAAAATTCAAATTATGTCTTTATGCAAGAGCATTGAATATCATGCTATATCCATAATATATTATAGTTTTATCGGTGTTAAAATAAAATATTTTGCGCTTTTAACTACGATAACACTTCTGTTAGAGTATTAATTATAATCTATATTTTTATAAATATGTCAAACATACTTCTTCACAAGATACTAAGTAGAGGCCACTCGCTATTCCTGGGAATCGCTTGTTCAAATCTGTTAATCGATGTAATAATTCAAATCCAAGACCGACGCAAGTATGGTGTTCATGTGTTATTAGAGGCTGATATTTTCGGTAAAATCGATCCAGTGCTTTCTCTCCGCTTGCAATATAGTCCTTATAGAACCTGTTGTCGTTATTGCTCGTTGTATTTTTAATTACGTAAAGACGAATGATTAAGATGAGAGATTGCGTTACATACCTGAGGAAATTACCAATAGTATCATAGCGATGCTCACGCAATAAGCGTTGCGTTTCAAGTTCAACGCTGCCTGCTAATTCCTCATACTGTTCGACCGTGGAAACGGTCAGGGCTGGTGACTCGTAATGGGCCCAGACCGGCAGGGGTAGCGGAACACCCCTGATCCAGGGCCCGCGTGCCTGCCCCTGTGGCTGGCACCATATCTCTGCCGTCTCGAGTCAACTCGGCCATTCGTTGCCCCAGCGACCAACCGTTGGCACAAAGCCATGCTCGTCCCTGCAGCTGCTTATTGGCTCCACAGGGCTCTCTCCGTGTTTTATACTCTTCTCTCGCTCTATGCATACGTAAATATTACAAAACGCGTTCAAGTTTTTAAGTTATTATAAAATGAAACGATAGAGATTAAGCATTGCGAGTCTTTTGTGAAAGTGTTGCTTTTCAGCGACAGCTTATTATAAAATAGTATATTTATTTTTATATTATTTTAAGGATTTTTGTTCCAGTTGCACTTTCTCTCGTGTTTTCTGTATTCAAAATTAAAGAGGTGTATTTTATGGAAATATTTATATATTGATATTGAAGAAAAAAGTAAGACAATGTAAAAAGTGCAACGAGTAGAGTAGACCTAATAACGCGTTCTCGCGGTTGTCAAAAAGATTGTCAAAAATCTATCAAAATATATTCCCAATTGCAATTTCACGAAAACGAAATTTCCTGCTTTGGATTATGATTCAATGTGATATGATATATGATGTACACAGAGCGTAATATTCTTTACACAGACAGATAACAGATTTCAATCGTGACGTAACGCTACCGCGCAACATCGTAATGAGGTATTGGTGTTAATTCTTTCAGTCACTCGGGCTATCTCGCGTAAGAAAGAAATAACCATATTTACGTAGGTGATTACCGCAAGTCCACTGCTATTTGAGCACACGGATCAGCACGGTGAAGATCTGCGAAATTAGTGCGGAGAGGCGGATTGAATTTGTCATCGGTTCGGTATCCAACATGGCGGTATATAGGTTCAGAGGACGCGCGTGGTGAATCAATACACGACTATACGCGACCAAATAGATACGTAGCGCGTGCCACGTGTCTACTGGCGACCTTCGTTGTCACGTCTGCGATCTGCGATTCCGTCCGCTAAATACGCGCTGCGTCGTTCGTCGTTCGTCGTTCGTCGTTTGCCGCGCCAAGATTCTTTGAGGAAAAAAAAAAAAAAAAAAAAAAAAAGGGAGAGAGAACCGAACCGATCCGAACGGGACAATCCGTTATCCGTGCTCTTTCTCGTCCAAGGAATTTTCTCCGTCGCGATCCGCGATACTCTACGAAAACTTTCGCCTTCGATCACAACCGGGAGATAATCGCTCGCCAAGACGACCAACCTGTCAAAATCTATCGTACACAGTCTGAAGATCGTCAAGTGTCAAAAAAGAAAAGAAAAGAAAAGAAAAGAAAAGAAAAGAAAAGAAAGGAAAAAAGACGAGAAAAGAATACTACGTCGACTTTTCTTTTAATCGAAAGAAACTCGTCGACTTTTTTTTGCGATAAAGAGACTGATTGACAAGCCGCTTTCTCTCACTCTCTTCCGCGCTGTCGAATTCGTTAACGCTTACATATGGATGTGAATCATCGATGATTCGTAGACCTCGAAAAAAAAAGTGAGAATTTTTCTTTTGTAAGGAAAGGATTTTCAAAACAGAACGTCACGCACATTCGCGCGTGTATTTTCTTAAATATAAATCTCGATAAGCTCGGTAATAAATTTGGATAATATTTTTAACTCACACGGATCTCGATATCGAGCATCGCGCGTCTTTCTCATCCAACACTTACCCATACAACGAGCGCACCAAACAAACAAAAACTTTCTCTTCGCGAGCAATGTTCCGGAGACTCACGTGTCCGATCTCCAAGTAGAACTGAGAGGTAGGACGCGGACGTAAGGGTTATATATGTTGCTCAGCGGCCCTCTCTATCCGTCCCTCCCCCTCTGCTCCTGTCTTTAGATCGTCCCCGCTTCACCCGCTTCACCCGCTTCGCCCATCGAGACATGCTTATGTGTGCGCGTTTCTCCACGTGATTGCGATACCATCATTCTTCATCCAAGTTCACCGATAAAACCACACACTTGCAATTATCTCGCGCTGATAAAATGTTTGCCAACTTTTGTTTCTCTCTTTCTTTTTTTTTTTTTTTTTTGCTACTGTAGTTTAATCTTTTGGTTTTTTTACTCGCACTGTTTTAAAGAACAAGTTTTTTCGATTAGACATCTATTCAAAAATGATTAAATTATCTTAAATTAACCGGAAAAAAATCCATGCATAATCAAATAGAAAACGTAATTATATATAAACTCTTTTCCCGGAATATACTTACGTATAGTGAAGTTTGTTGTCAGGAATTTGTGTTGTTTACGCGAGATATATCGCTCAAGTGTATGATTGAAGAGATCTCGGGTAATAATTTAGATTTTAAAGGTCGTTTACAGTAAGAAAACATCCTAAAAATATATATATATATATATATATATCCCTCTTTTTTCCTTCGTTATGGATACATGTACATATGTTATGTTTATATAGATGTAAGAAATAACTTCGGCTAGTTTCTTACGTAGCAGATAATTTCATGATCTTAAAAGATAGGGATTTATGGTGATGATGGAGGAATGAGGTCAGATTTGAATGTGATTGGTCGATGGCGTCGTGCCTCTCGAAATTATTTCTCAGCTGTTCGTATCATATGTTTGTGACGTCACAATCACCGATGACAGTCGCTTCTACGATTACAGGAATTAATAATGAAGAATGAAAAAGCGAGATAGATTTTATTGCTAAAAAAACAGCGCCGATATAAAATATAAAAAAATGAACAACAAAGATTACAAAAGAATAAGACTCGTCCAAGATTAGCGTGTTTTAAATAATTATTTTAAAAACCTTTTAAATAATTTTTATTATTAATTTGTTTATCGTAGCTTTGATTAGTCTTCTTCGGAGATGGAAAAAACCCGTATCGGGTAACTCCTCGCGTTTTCATTCTACTTCGCGCGTCTTTTTCATCGTCAGCGGCTATTTCGAAAGACCTTGAACGTCACACGCGATTACGCGACTTTGATTAGCGCAGCCGCTCTTCACACGTACGTTACATACGTTATAGGCAATGTTTTTGCGGAAGTTGCCAAAATCATAAATCATTACAAGAGTTTGCTTGCGCAAGTTTTTACGCGAATAACTCTCATCACGGATATATACCCTCGTATTCGGGATTAAGAGACGAACACATCTGCGATGGACGGTTGCAAGTTTCGCCAGCTGGCATAATGTTTCTCTCTACGGAGAAACGGATTCTTGTATAGTATTTTAAAACTTTGATTTTTTTATGTGACATTGTTTGCTACGTGCTCGCGTTCTATGCCTATGTATATTTTATCAACGATATGGTATCGAAACGATCTTAAAATTGCTCGATCGACGAGATTCTAGCCATGTCACGGACCTCTCCAAACCCAAACAGTTAAATATGCTTACTATCGTCCACGTGATTATCGTATGACCCGATTAAAGCTACGGCGCAGTAATGCAATATTCGCTCATGAGAATTGGATATGAACCAATTGCCACGCTCTCCTTCGTCTACTGCGTAGAATATATTTTCCGTTTATGTATTTATTAGAGCTAGCGTATGCTAGCGTGTCGGAATCAAATGGAGGCATTCTTTTGTAATATTGCGCAAGAACTAAGTCCGCGCGTAAAGCTTTATGCGTTATTCATCGCGTCACATTGACAGATTTAAAATATTATCTAACTTTATTACTAGCAAATATTCTAGGCAAATATAATATTTGTTACGTTATCATGTTATTTTTATATACATACATATATATATATATATTATATATATATATATATATTCTAAAGCTGCTTATGAATAATCAACATCTCTAATTACCCAAATTGATAATAGAAATTTATTAAAAAGACTGATTTGAGAAAATTTTCCCAGTATTTGTTATCTAATAAGAGCGATTGTTCGAGACATCCGTTGCAAATCTGTTGATTGATAAAGCGGTTCTTTGTACCGTGCTTCACATCCGGAGTCATGTATGACTCATGCATAGTCATAGTGACGCATTTACCGTTCGCCACACAGAGATACATACATTAATAATTAATCATTGCAATCTTTTTCGTAAACATACGAAACAAGGCTTATTTCCGCCATTCGGTATCATTCAATAGTTTCGGTTTAAAATATTCAAGATCGGTGTAATGCTTAGTAATAGTACATACTATATAATAAATATTCTTGTACACAATGTGTTTTCTTTTCCCATTTGAAATTTGAAATCTTAAAATTTATCAAAGATAAAAAAAACAATATAGAAAAAAATATCATCGAATTAGCCTTTTTCTAAAATCTAAATAGACGGGTATCTTTTTTTTCAACACACGTTCAACGGTTTTATACTAATTGTAGACAATTTGTTTACAGTTTTCTTTTCTTTTATCGTCGAATGCATATTTATTCGATGAATAGGAATTAGTCGGAATTTATGTGTCGTCGAAGAAACCTAGATACAAGATCCTCAGCGATATGCGACTTCGACAATCAAATGAAGCACCTCTGCTATATAAATATCAGTATAGGACTGCAATTACATACATCGAGCTGCTTACGTAAGCGTGAATAACAACATGCGTTGGCGTGGCCGAAGAATGCGAAAAAGTGCTTGTTGGAAATTATATGGCTCAAGGAAAAAGTTGTATGAAAAAGCGGTATGTTTTGCAATATGTCGTTGAATTGTAAAATTGCGGCGCAATTTCATCGAGTGGATAATATGATATACGTGAGCATGATATCGTTCGATATATAATGTTACGTGTCATTAACACGTATCTAACTAACGTACATTTTTTTGTAAATTTTGCTTTTTTATGTCATACAATACATTATTTCTTTCAGATGAAAATATATTTACAAAAAATATTCAGAGCAGCAAGAGCCAGCATACGTTAAAACTAAAACGCTTTAAACGCGGTTAAACGCAAATTATTTTCTCATCAGTCTGTATATATATATATGTATTCTCCAACATTTCTGCGTATAACTGGCGCGATGAGTGTAAATAAATATTGCGTATCAAAAACTCATTTAAAATATACTTTTACGCAGTAGTATATTCTAGAAGAGAAAAAGTCGCACTTATCTGAAAGATTAGACGTCTTTACGATACTTTAATGATATTTGTTATTTACATCATTTGTATCATGTTATCGAATAGTTTTTATTTTGATTTATTTACTGCTATATATACATATATATATATATGATTTGATGAGTGCGTACATATATATGTTCAAGACGCACGTGTACATTGAATATTTTAATATCTGGATTTATTTAAAAGGATGGAAACATGATGTAAGTGTAATATGGAAGCATTTATATAATTAAAATAAAATTGTTACATCTTTAAATAGAAAATATATCCGTAATAATGTAATGAAGGATAAGATTATAAAAAGCTAAAGTGAACGGATGACCGTGAATAAAATACATTCAAATTAAAAAATTAAGATTCAAAAAATGAATAGATTATTAAAAAAAAATACAAATTCACATGAAATATATAAAAAAGTCGCCAGCAGCGAAGTATAAAAATCTAACTGGATGATGATATATATATATATATATATATATATAATGTTCCAATTTCGATAATCTAACATATAACATTTTGTCTGAAAAGACAAAACTGATAAATGTTACACAAGATAAATGTTATACATAAATTTTATAATTCAAATGTATAAATATATATGAAGATATATTATATATATTAAACAATATTTATAAAAATTATCGATACTACACGTTTCAATTTGGGATATGTATGTACAAATTGTAAAAGAAAGAGAGAACAAAAACATTATAATAAATATTTAAATATAACAGATCATATATTTTCTCTCTGTCACATTTTAAAAACTTACTCAGCTGGTTATACCTGGACACGTGATTACCTAGAGCGGATCATATGATGCGCGAAGAGCCAATCGCCATGCATTTTGCGCATTTATTGAGACCGCCAATATTCGCGACTGCGCGGTATCACCTGTGATGTGCGTGCCATGAATGGCTTACGCTATGCCGGACTTTGTCCTTGAGCGTAATGATTGATAGCAATCTTTATTCATTTCTCGTCGCTAATATTGAGATAACGGATAGCGTTCGCTGGGACTCGGGAACTTTCCGCTCCTTTAGCGCGTTTTCAGACCGGAAAAATATGTATCCCGATTGACCGATATTTCTCACATACAGTGACGTTTTAGGTAGTCGTGCGATCAAGTGTCAAATCACATATGATCGAGTTGTCAAAAACGTAGATTGCTATGATTGCCTGAAATAACTTACCTTTTCTCTGTCAACAGAATACTTTACAGTTTTATATAAATTTTATATTTTTGCATGTGTGCACATATTGAAATATATAATATTTCATAATTGTTGATTTTCCTTCCTCTAAACATATGTTATTAATAAATCTATATTAGAACGTAAAAAAATAAGAATATGGAAGAATTAGAATTAAAGAAGAAACTCTTGTGTGATTACAGATTGTTCGTGTATTTTTAAAACAGCGTATCCTTTGTTAATATTAATGGAAATATGAAAACTTCATACGAGTTTATTATACAAGAGGACCACTTTTACAACACTACGTACGATATGTTAAAGAGATGATAGTTTTATTGATATAGTAGACAAAATGGTATATATATTACAGATATAAAATAAATTGATGCTTTTTTTTATTGCACTGCTTGCAAATTTATATTATATAAGACACCTCTTATCTTGTGTACTTTTTTTTTTTTTAATTTCAGATTGATCAAGAATTATCAACATCTTTATCTTTGAGCACAAATCAATACGCAGAAACCGAGGATGAACCAACAGATAATTTATATCTTGCATTGATACAATGCTTTGGTATTATACTATGTGGGTAAGAAAATAGATAAATGCATTTATCAGTTGTTCATCTGAACAGTGAAATAAGAAACTATTAAGGATTTGAATATATACTTCAATCTTTCCCAGACTCTGCAATATTGTTCTTAATTTTTTTCACATGTTGAATATACATAGATTAAATGATTAATTAAAGATTTTATACTAATAATGAAAATATGTATTTCACAGATATCTAGCGGGAAGATTCGGTATGATGACAAAAACCGAAGCAAATGGCCTGAACACTTTTGTGGGCACTTTTGCTTTGCCATCGCTAATCTTCATGTCTCTGGCAAAACTTGATTTCACATTGGTTAATTGGAAATTTCTACTCGCTGTATTGCTTGCTAAGGGCTGTGTGTTTGTTACAGTACTCGCAGTGTCATTAGTAATTAAAAAGCCATCCAATCCTGGACGCGCTGCACTCTTTGCAATATTTACTACTCAAAGCAATGATTTTGCTATTGGATATCCAATGAGTGAGAACAATAGAATTATCATATCATATTTATGCATAATTCCACACTATTCTATATTATTTAATATATTTCTTCACACTAAATATTGCCATTTTAGTTAATGCTTTGTATGGAAGAACACATCCAGAATATGCTGCTTATCTATATCTGATGGCGCCTATATCGCTGGCCATTTTAAATCCGATTGGTTTCGTATTGTTGGAAATAGGCAAGCGACGCGTGGAGGAGCACACAAATTGTAGGGACATGGTTTATTCCATCGTAAAAGGTGTTGTACTGAATCCAGTACTGTTCATGACAGTCTTGGGCATTATAGGCAATCTTATATTTAGCCACAGCATACCGCGCTTACTAGCCGCAATTCTCGAAGTATTCGGTAACGCTTTCTCCGCTAGCGCATTGTTCCTTCTTGGTTCAATGATGGTAGGAAAGATACACAAATTGAAAGGTACTGCGCTAGTTATTCCGGGTATATTGATCTCGGTGAAGCTGCTAGTCCTGCCTCTAGTCATAAGAGAATCCATTATTCTCTTGAATGCCGGAGATAACTTGACAGAAACGAGAAATTTGAGTACTTATGGCTTCCTGTACGGTACTATCCCGACAGCACCGGCTTTGTTTATTTTCACTTTGCGATACAATCTGGAAATCGATCTAATCGCGTCAGCGATGGTAGCTTGTACGTTTCTCTCTGCTCCACTTATGTTTGTATCGGCTAAAGTGGTCAACGCAGTTTATGCTGGAAGTACACCAGCTAATTATGCACAACAATTAAATATTTTTTCCTTTGACATAAGCGTTGCGTCAGTAATAGCTTGTATATGGCTGTTGATATGTTTCCTTGGATTTGGACGGAAAAGATATAATCAAGTCACTCATCGATGCACTCTGTGTCTTGTAATTGCACAGGTATATATATATATATATATATATCTATTTTTGGTCACGTTTCTGAGTTATATAATTCTCCATCAGATTTGTATACATATATATATATATATATAACAAATTAAGATATGTTTCTTAGTTTAATTTCACGTATACAATATATTTTTTAGCTCGCAGCAGTGATTGGTGTGATTATTTGGTCAAAACTTGACCCAAGCGGTAATCGATCAACATTATGGTAATAAAAACTGCATACAATCATTTTCTATTAAATAAAATTTTATTTTCAATTGTTTTATTAATTATAGGTACGTGCAGTTCATTTTAATAACCACTGGTGTATATGCAAGCAGAATATGGACGGCTGCAATTGCAGCAACATTACTATTTCTGAGTTCACGCTCGTTATCCTTTGTTGAAAATCTGCAAAAATGGTTTTATCCTATTGGATGGGGGTATGGATATGAGAGCTTTTCTCATTAGTTTTTAATTTAAATACAAATATTTCTATATTTATTTATACAATGTATAATAATTAATTTGCAGAATACCACTTCTGATGGTGACAGTAATGTGCATTGTTACACAAACTCCATCTGAGCTTGATTTAAAAAATCCGAATTTTCAATTGAGCAGAACTCAAGCTGCTGCATCTTCATTTATATTAATATTTTGCTTTATAGGTACATTATAACAAAAGATATTAATTTATATTCTTAACATTTAGCAACATTTATGTTTTAAATTATTATTATTATATTATGTTACTATATATGAGGACGTATTTAATATCTTTATTGTAATACGAATTTTTTAATAATTATTTTATACTGTATAGTGACATTAGGTTGTTTGGTCTTACAACAGAGATATCAAAGAAGGCACATCACAATGTCATATGAACATATAAGAAATAATACAGAAAATACTACAATCGAAAGTAATGAAAGAAGTATAGTAGATGTGGAAGATTTAATTTCTCCATTAATTAATGCACCTATGTAAGTTAATCAAAAACGGAAACATATAAATAGAAATTTGCAAATTATTTATAAACAATATTTTTTTAGAATTGGCTGTGAATTTCAAAATGGTTGTCCGAATGGAGAATGCAGAGTTAATGATGTAGAGAGAGATTGTGATAGAGAAAATGGCACAGATACAGATAATGATCCACAAATTTTGCGACATCTCGTTTTCCTTATCTTATTGCTGTGTTCCATGTTTATTGTGCGTAAATTACTTTTATCACTTATTATTAGACATTATAAAGATGCGAAATCAACACTGACATATTATAGGGTTTATCGATATCTGTGGGAACATTAATAATGGAGCAGTTAACTGGCATTTATGCTGAACTTGCATTCTTGGATGTAGCATTGAACTTTGGACAATCTCTAATAGCGTTTGCCATCTTTGGACTAGATCCTAGTTTGGGTAAATTGGGAGGTTGGCTTCGAAAAGTGTGCAAAAAATGGCAATCTGGTATGATCCTTATGACATATAATACATTTTATATACATTTCATATTTATGCACAAGTTCATATATATTTCTGCGTGTAAATTTATAGATATTACAAGATGCAGATATCAAAATAAGAAGTATTATATAAATTTAGATCCCTAACATAAGTTAATTTTTTATAGCCAATTAACTTATTGATTGATATATTTTTGATAATATTTTATAATATTTAATATATTGACAGGAAAAGAATTACAGTTACCTTGCGAGGATGCTCTTAGTACAGAAGTAAGGGCAGTCCGAGAACAATTTAATCAATGTCACTTGGAGGCATGTCGGGCACGTATATCTATGTGCCGTAGGCGATTGTTGAAGGTATATAAAGGAGTCTTTTCGGGATCGGATTTGGTCAACTGGTTACTCGAAGTTGGAATTGTCAACAGTCGAGACGAAGCTGTCCGATATGGTCGTTGTTTATTAGAGAGTAGAGTCCTACAACATGTCGATGGTACACATCACTTCTATGATCAAAATCTTCTATATACGTTCAACGTATAGTTAAATTTTTAAATGTTTTCGACGAGACAAACTAGCTCTACTCCTATCAATATTTTAAATATTGAATATTTGAATAAGGGGAACGATTGTAAGAAATGATTGAACTAAGATTATTTATATTATATAGTCGAACTTACGTATTCTTTATTCATCTAGATTGAGCAATCTTTCTCTTCTTAATTTTCTTTTCAGAAAGAAAAATCTCTACCATTCATATAAAAATAATAACAAATTAGTATCAAAATACTGCAAAGGGAAAGATGAATTTAGTTTTTCTGAATTGATCATGAGAATATGTGACTAGAATTTGACTATATGTGTGTTTTAAATTATTTAAATGCAAGCACAAAAGATTATTTATATAGTTAATTTATTTGCACATAGTTATTTCAATATAAGATATAATTTTATTTATGTGGCATAATTTGTATAGGACATCTCGAAAATATCATGAAAAAATTTCGAAAAGAGAAATATCTTTTGAAATATTTACGTTAATGAAACATGGCATAAAACTTCATTGCATAATACAATAATGTATTTCTATTATTTATTGAAAAGCAGTATCAGTATTAAATAGCGTTTTTTAAAACTATTTTTGCTATAATTATATATAAAATGAGTAAAGGCTGTGTTTAGTATATTACATACTGCACTCTTGATATACACAGTTTGACATAAGAAATCTTTTAGCACAAGAAGGCTAATTTTATACAAAAATCTGAATTATTTAGTATAATGTATTTAATTAAAGATGTGTTGTAAATATGATGAGAAAAGAATGATTAAAATCAAAGAAGACAGAGAAGTATATATAGAAAGTATTTTTAAACTACTTCCGCAAATATCAAACATTTGAGCATTCTACTTTTTTTATTCTGCATTAATATATTTGAGATATATGTGAGAGAGAGAGAGAGAGAGAGAGAATTGGATAATTTATATTGCTGAGCATGAAAAATATGTCTGATGAGAAATAGCCACGAGTAAAGATTATACAATGAATATAATAGCCCAAAATTTTTTATTAGACTGAGACGTTATCTGATTTTTCCTTTATAATAAACTATCATGTATTATTCAATTGTTTATTAAAATGAATATTTATATATACTATGTATGCCGACAAGTAATAAATACACGACAATTATAATTGCAAATATTTATTGACACACAAAATTATTTCCTTTTCTTTTCGTTATTGTAAAATATATACTGGATGCTCTAAAAAAATATTTGGATAACAATAAAATATATAAAATACAATAGTTTTATTTTATATAAAAAATATGTATTATTATTATAATCATATAGTCCATGTATAAATCTGAATTCTTATAAATTTAGAAACACAGATCGTCATCAGGCTTGGGAGAGAGAGAGAGTGAGAGAGAGAGAGAGAGAGAGAGAATTGGATAATTTATATTGCTGAGCATGAAAAATATGTCTGATGAGAAATAGCCACGAGTAAAGATTATACAATGAATATAATAGCCCAAAATTTTTTATTAGACTGAGACGTTATCTGATTTTTCCTTTATAATAAACTATCATGTATTATTCAATTGTTTATTAAAATGAATATTTATATATACTATGTATGCCGACAAGTAATAAATACACGACAATTATAATTGCAAATATTTATTGACACACAAAATTATTTCCTTTTCTTTTCGTTATTGTAAAATATATACTGGATGCTCTAAAAAAATATTTGGATAACAATAAAATATATAAAATACAATAGTTTTATTTTATATAAAAAATATGTATTATTATTATAATCATATAGTCCATGTATAAATCTGAATTCTTATAAATTTAGAAACACAGATCGTCATCAGGATCGTCCTCATCTATATCATCTATATGATCCGGATGATAAAATATTCTGGATGTATTTGTTGTATTAAGAGTGTAAGGTAAAGGAGTTTTGTTTCTTTGTTCCATCTCTCGAGCATTCATCTCTATTCTAAATGATGATTCAATTTTCACCGCGTGACTTCCATTTGCTTCTGACTTGCTAAAATTTACCGTTGTAATCTTCTCAGCGTTAATCCGATAAGATGTACTCTCCTGTTTTATTATTTCTGTTTGACATACTATAGAACTACCCAATTTTCTATGGATGAGCCTTGCAGTGTAAATTAAATCATTTATAGAGCTAATTCCGGTAAATTTCTCTAGCTTAACATAAGTAGTACCCAAAGTTTCAATTGCGGGAACTTTCTGTATAATATCTCTCCGATAAATGCATATAAGTTGCGACACCTGCTTACTTAATTTTTCTATGAACGATAGAGCCTTTGCTAGACCTGCGTATAGAATTAAGGAACTCAAGCAATTGACAATAACTATATTCCGAGGTTTCAACTTGATAGTTTTAAGTATACATTCAAGATTTTCTATATCTTTCTTTGCAACTTTGTTTACATCTATAGTATAATAATCGTATAAATGTATATTCTTGGATGTAAGTGGTGTAGGTTCGTTGTCGTACCAAAATGTTGGATCAGAAAATGACAATAAATCTATACTATAGTTAGGATCCTTCTCCTTCCACGCATGCAGCCATCCAGCTATTAATGTTCCTGCATACATTACATCTAATCCTGTAAGATAATTAGTACTTTTCTGACTTGCAAGACATATATAAACTGTTTTGATTCAGATTAAGTATTTGATTAAAAAATAACCAACCTTCATCTATAACAATTACTCTTGCTCCTTCTAGTACAGGTAATTTTTCCATATATGCCATTTTACATAAGATACACTGTACGTAGCTTCACAGAGGAAAAGAAAAAGAGATAAAATATACTATTGGCTATACTAGTGGCACTATTGTGATGATTACAATAAAAAATACAGAGAAAGATGATAATGTACTTGGAAAGATACGATTACATCGACTCTTACTATGTGATATTGGATTTCACCCTTATACTTTGAGTGACTTTATCAATAAAATATCAATGATATGGGTATTTAAAAGTAATCATTTTTTATTACACGATGTGTCATGCGGACGTGAAACGACAAACTAAATACGAATTACGTATCGCATATCGCATGTAATTCAACAAGCATAACCAAATCATCGAGTCATCGTCATTTTACGACGAATGTTTTATGCCGAAAATGTGAGTCATTGCTTAGTAAGATATGTTTTGTAGTTTTATTTAAATCTTTAATCTTTAATAAAGAAAAAGATACAAGATTTTATTATAAGCCAATATTTTTTAAAATAGAATAAAAGAGATAAATATTGCCCTATATATGCGCGCTGATAAGGAGTGCGATAATATTATCGATATTGAGTTTCGAGTTACATCGACCCTTTATTTCAAAAATTATATTCGCGAAATATAAATATATAAATATCAAGAAAAAATATGTAAATATTAAAAAAGCTCTGAAAATATATACATATAAATGTGTTAATATAATAAATAATTTCTTATTATTTTACAAATTCTAGAATACTGCACATTTCTCTAGCACATATTTATTGTAACTTATTTATTTCTCTGAAATGAATCACAGAGATTATCTTCTAGAGATTTATCTTCGTCAAAATCGAAATTGATGATGAATATTTGTAAAGCAAATATAATAAATAATACAAATATGTGTCGAATGCGACGATATCTCTCTTAAAATATTCTTTTTCTTTTACGGACACGGACACACACACACGCGCGCGCACGCGCGCGCACACACACACACACACACACACACACACACACACACACACACATATATATATACACACAAAGTTCGTCAGATATTTTCTAATAAATTTTACTGCATTTTCTGTAATTAAAAAAAATATACTATAGATGTAGCAATCAGATGTAGCAAAGAGAAAGGGAGAGAAGAGGAAAATTAAAAAAAGGACGTAGAAACTATAAAGATACTCTCAAAAGAAGAAAGCGTGAAATATCAATATCTCATTATAAAAACATCACGGCATCACTCCGCTGGCTGCTGGCCGACGCTCTGTATTCTATAGATTCTATACGGCAGTACGGCGTACGGCATGTATTAACGGGACAACATAGAGTGTCAGAATCGAACTCGGAATAACGTCTTTTTTTCTTTTTCGGACGACGACAGCGTCGAATGTCGTGATTGGTGGAAGTGTTTCGTCCAATCGCGCGCGCGCTTGGCCCAATGGTCAAGGGCGTTGTCGCGGCTGATTGGTCGATAGACGGCGTCGCGATCGTGGCCGAAAGCTCCGAAACTCCGAAGCAACGTCGGGAATCGGGAATCGGGAATCGGACGAGCGTGACGTGACGACGTGACCAAAGACATAGGCATAGGCATAGGCCATAGGCGAAAGATGAGTGCCAGAGCCAAAGTGTGTGTCACATCGAGGCAGTTTCGCTCGCAATAGGAAGGTTTTATTTTGACAGTGCGGTAGGCGAGCGGGTAACGCGATGTTCAGCACCACGACGCGTCCCTGAACGAAGCTGTGTAGCGTCGAGTAGCGCGCGTACGTTGCGTAAGATCAGAAATATCGTCGCTCCGGGTCTCAGTCTCGGCCAGTCGGAGACGAGCGGGCGCGCTGTGTGTACCTGCATGTGTCACTTGTGAGTGCAGTGCGATCCCAGGGCACGTAGTAGTACCCTACCCTACCCTATTACGCGCGAGTTGTTACGAGTAACGTGCGGCGCGCCGTTTCCAACGTTCTTTTTATTATTACTATTATTATTATTATTATTATTATTATTGTTATTATTATTATTATTATTATTATTGTTGTTGTTGTTGTTACTGTTGCTGCCTTTGCCGTTGTCATCGTCATCGTCGTCGTCGTCGCCGCCGCCGCCACCGCCGCTGTTGCTGTTGCTACTGCTACTGCTGCTGTAGCAGACATCGACGACGCCGACGCTGCCGCTGTGGCCGTTGTTGTTCTCCTCATACACCTTTACCACGAGTCATAGTACGTTGCCGGTCGTTGTCGTGGCGAGTGCCAGATGCGAGACTGAGAAAGAGAGAGAGAGAGGGGGAGACAGAGAGCATCATCGCCGTCGTCACCGATGAGTTTGGCCTGCTGTTCGCTGCTACCTCTCTAACTAATCGCAAGTGTGTGTGATGCCCGGGAGCCGCTCCAGCACGGACCCAGAGCATAAGTCACCGCGGGAAAGTGGTGAAGATTCCGAGGATGAGAGCGAGATCCTGGAAGAGAGCCCCTGCGGGCGGTGGCTTAAGCGCCGGGAAGAGGTACGTGTTCGTTTATCTCTACTCATATTCTGTTCCCCATTTCATATTTTTTTCCGCTGATACCTTTCCGCTAATGTGGAGGGCTTTCGCATGTTACATTGTTTTGCATTCGAGGATTGTAGCTTGTCGCAGCATGCAAGGTTTCCTAAAAAACTTTGATTCAATAAATGTTCTACTCTTTTGTACATTTCCTAAATTTTTTGTTTTTTGTTTTTTTTGTTATACTTTTGTGATATTTCATTTGATGACAATGGAGGGTTGAAAGCTATTGTACTAATATTGAGATTAACACTTTTAACATTTATCGTTGTTGGAATATGGATTATAAGATTGATTCACTACATAATTTCTGTATTAGTTTTTACTACTTGTTTAGAGCCAATAGCTATAAGAACGCTTTCCTGTATTCTTAGATTCCTATAGTCGCTGGAATTGTACAGTTAAATTATTTCATATAAAATATTTTATTAATGATGTTTCTTAAGGTTTAAAACACACACACGATCAATATTTTCATAAGCTATTCTAGCACAAGCAGGCTATAATACGCGCGAAACTGAAGACTGAAGACTTACTCGTCTAATATTGCATTTACATCTTTCTTTATATCTTAATTTTATTTACAGATATATCTCTTCTGAAACAGTACCATTAACATATATTTGTTTAAAATACTTTTGTTTTGACATTGCGTTATAATAAATATTAGGACAACTTATTTCAAATTGCATTTATACAGGTGGACATATGTACACAGATGGTTTCATTATAAAAAGTATGCAGATTATTGAGAGATTTGCTTTTGCGTAATATAGATATCTCCTTTATATTATTAAATTTTTCTTATTATTTAGTATGCTTCATCTGTATCTTAACTCATACCAGATTCTTGGCACAAACATCTCACCGATATTAGGCTCATTCATATTTTATCCTAAAATTAGATTGCTGACGTTCTGTTATTGAATATATAACTCAATGAAATTATTTTGATTGCATATACCTTATCAGTAATTTTTAATGCTTATCCTTTATAGAAGTAAAATAATATTTATTACCTTAAATGGCATTATAAAAGATTACCTTTATACTCACTTGGATTTTGTTTAATTGTGCTTTCGATTTTAATATGCTTGTATTTTTTGAACACTGCACACATTTTATACCATTTTATATCATCTCAATATTAGAAACTATAATGAATTTTATGTTTTCAAAAAATAATCTCATTATGCTTTTGCTATATTTATTTTTACGCTTTTATATTACAGTTGCATGAGCAAAACTTATAATTTTATTATTATTAATTTCTTTAAATTAATGATATATGCTTGATATAATATTAGCTTTCTTTTATTTTGTAAGAAATAATACTCTTTATTAAATGACTCTAACACTATTTTCTTATATATAAAAATGTGTGTGTGTGTGTGTATTTTTATATTTATAATGTCTACACATTTTACATTAATCATAGAAGGTATATTTATTTCAGGTGTATGTAGGTTCGAAATCTACATTAGCCGAAGGTTCTAACTTTGGATCTTCAAGAGGAACTGAAAACGAAGTTACTGAAATGGAAGTATGTAACATTGTGAAACAGGAAGTGGGATAATTTTTATGTTTCATTGTACTTGTATGCGTTGAGTTGTTAGTTTATCATTTCTTCTCTCAAAGTACTTTGTCCAGAATTATAATAATTTGAATGAAGACAATAACAATTTGTATATATTAGACTATTATGAACTAGCAGGACATTATTGTCTCTAATATCTGTGGTGGCAAGCCCTCCTCTGAATCATCTCCCCTCTTCAAATTCTTGACAAGGTCACATCCATGTAATAGTAAATAGGCGTTGAAATCGCTTCAATGCGGCACTTTAAGTACGTTTAAAATGAATGATTACAGTAATGCAATCCATTATACCTATATATAGATTGTATCGAATAAACCTGTCCAAGTCACAGCCTATATTTTAAATATATCTGAATAATCGTGAATTTAAAAATATTATCCAGGAACTCTAGGATCATCTAGTTCTAATAATTAGAACTGGATGATCTTGGGATACCTGAATAATATTTTCTAAATTTTCTGGTAACAGTTGGGTACAGAAGAGACTCCTTTATATTACAGTGTTATATATTTGCAAATTTCTATAATGAAATAATTTTATAGTTTCTTTTTCTTACTTATTTAGTATAAAGGTATAAATAATTAAGAAATATGTAGAAATTAATTATTTTTATTAATTACTTATTTTTGTGTCTGTAGGTAGAACAGAGAGATGTTCCTGGAATTGATTGTGCCTACCTGGCAATGGATACTGAGGAAGGTGTTGAAGTGGTGTGGAATGAGGTGCAATTTTCGGAAAGAAAAAATTTCAAGGCCCAGGAAGAAAAGATACAACTCGTTTTTGAGAATCTCACACAGTTGGAGCACCCTAACATTGTTAAATTTCATAGGTATTGGACAGATACCCATAATGACAAACCCCGAGTAAGTGCATGAGATTCTGCATTTATATAAATACAGTTTGTATATATTATTAATGCGTTTCTTTTTATATTATTTTCCAGGTTATATTTATAACAGAATATATGTCATCCGGATCCCTGAAACAGTTCCTAAAACGAACAAAGCGCAATGTAAAAAAGTTGCCTCTGCAAGCGTGGAAACGGTGGTGTACGCAAATACTTTCTGCGCTTAGGTAATATAAGCCTATAAAACTATATTGAGCAAGTGCGGTATTTATTTCCAATTTATATATATCAGTGCTCGGAGATAGTTGCCCTTTTCGGGCCGATTCCGTGTTCACCTCCCATTATACATGGAAATCTTACCTGTGACACTATATTTATTCAACATAATGGTCTTGTAAAAATTGGTTCAGGTAAGTACTCGTGTAAGAAAAAAGTAGAATGAGTTTTCTCTGTTACATATTATAAAAATATAATATATACAGAGATATATCATTTTGTATGTGAGCAGATAGCATGTCTGTGCATTGTATTTAAATTTGTAAAATCTGATAAAAACAGATTGTCATATGGCAGAATTATTATTTTCTGAATTAAATAATCGGATATATAACACACAAGATGAGACTGTGTGTATGTGAGGTATCTCCATCTTTTTCTCATTCACAGAGTTATTAAAATTTATATATCTTTGTTTTATCATAATTTCTCATAGAGAAATAGCAAATATTATACCACTTTTTTATCTGAGAAATATAGAGTGAATGAGCAAAATGAATAGAGAAATTGTACTCTCTACTATTCCTGTCTCTATTTATATATCGTTTTAAAAATAAATGAAAAGAGGGTATGTAGTAGAAATACACCAAATCGAATGAAAAATGCAAATCTATATTAACATTTTCTGCTCAGTTTAAGTACTGACAAGAGTACTACATGCCTTCCAGACTCTTAAACTCTTCCTTTTTTCTTTAATATCCTGTATATATAAAAATATAGGTGAAGCAGATATTCTTAGAATTATATTACACGCTTTCTATTTACTTTTGTTACTCAACTGAAAGTAAATAAAATTTATATATGACTCAGATCCTGATTAAACAAACAACATGACAAGTAATATATTAATCTTATTGCGTGTTAAAATAGATGTTTGTCTGTAGCACACAAATACATTATAGAGATATTTTCATAAAAAAATATATACAGGGTGGTCCTCGTAACGGTCGCCACGATTTTTAAGGCACTTACAATAATCTGACATAAAAAAGTCATAAACAGAAATTTATCAGTTTCTAACCGGCAACAAATTGCAATAATAAAAATTGACCAAACATTTTTTTTCCATAAAAAAGCAAGATCATCTTCATTTTTTTAAATGCAACCCCCCTTTTTTTATTGCATATTCTTGTAGCTTATTTCGAGAGCTTTCCAAAACACTATAATGAAGTATTTTTTCATTAAGTACTTTTTGAGTTATTTTATATTTTATTCTGACATATTTTGATATAAAAAATAAAATATCTCGTAAAATATTTAGTTTTCGATAATCTTACCGTAATACTTTTATGTACAGGATAATGAGACAAAACAATTAGTTTAAAAAAAAAAAATAATTGTTTAAAAAAATACATTATAAATAATTACACTTTTTCTTAAAAACAATTTTTTTATACTAATTGATTTGTCCATCGTGGCGACCGTTACGAGGACCACCCTGTATATTTCAGTTAAATCTTACAAAAGAATTATTTGTTATAAATAATTATAATTATAAGACAATGTATTATCTTAATTTTGAAAATGAATATCTTTAAAGTGATATTTAATAATGTTATGTAATACACACAGGGATGCATCATACATGATATTTATTAATCACTTGTAAATAGTTTTTTTTTTTTTTTAAGCGTGGCCTTCTCTAACATATATATTTATATATATATGCTATATGAATGTACAAAACCATGTATGTTAAGTATCGAATATTGATTGTGATAAGAATGAATGTGTTTTACCGAATTATATTTATTTTTAAAATGGTGTTTAGAGAATTATCTGTATATATTACTATGCTCTATCTAGATTATAAAACGTTTCTCTTTCTATAATTCTGTATAATGTTAGTAACATGAGTCCATTAGAAAAATTGTGTTTAAACTACCTTTTCATATTAGGAGTAACTTGAGTCCTCATTTTTAATTGTAGCAAATAGGCTAATCTAGATAATGAAAAAAACACAGCAAAGCCTTTGAAGAGAGAGGAAGTACAAATCGTACTTTCGCCCATCCAGAGGATAAATCCATCAACGTCGGTGTCCTTCAATTGGTGTTATTGTCAAAGGTGGTGAATATTCAAGAAAAAAATCTCATTTGGCAGATTATCATCACCTAATGCTAGCTAAGTAAATTAGGCATAAAGAGGTAAACAACTACTATATTAATTATATAAGTACTTTTGCGCATTAAATATACAAGTAATTAAAATTTATTTTAATTTTTTCATTAGAGTGCACTATGTTGCATTATTTATTCTTCTGGTTATTAATTGTATTTAACTATAAAGAGGGCAAAGTATCTCTTTGTCCTTCTCACAATCCACAATCATCTAGCGCACGCATTTTCATTGTATTTTAATTATATATGTGTTATCGAGAAAAATTAAACTCGACAAATGGATAAAGATGTTAACAAACGAGGAATACAAGGTGCAATATATATATATATATATATATTTTTTTTTTGTTTATGTATCCTGTAATCCCCGATTAAAAAGGGTTCCTCAAAGCTTTCCGCTCCCAATATTTATACTTATTTGGTGAAGATGCCTCTATAGCAGAACTGTAATCAACAATAAAACATATAAAGTTACTATTTCAACAAAATAACCATTTATGTGTTTTATTTGTAAATTTTTTCACAAAAAAAAAAAAAAAAAAAAAAAAAAAAAAAAAAATTTCCGAAATTATTAATTTGTATAAAAAAAAGAAACATACTTCTCTTTTCAGAGGCATTTTCACATATGTGTATATGCGAGAATTACTATTGATTACGAGGGCTCAAGTTACTCTTAGGATAAATTTTTAGCAGAAACACAATTTTTCTAGAGTGGTTTCATTCATCTCGATGTAGGCAACAAACATACAGAATGTGTAACAAATATGTATCTCTAAAACATATTTGATTAATTGCTAGAACATATACAATTCTGTCTGATGGCTGTCCTACAAAATTTTCTAACACATTATTGAATACGTTCACATTAATATGTCATTTTTATGTTGATGTTTAGCTTGAAATGAAGCAGTTTATAAAAATGGCAATAATCTCTTTCTAATTACAGTGGCTCCAGATGCAATTCATCATCACATCAAGACTTGTAGGACGAATATGAAGAATATACATTTTGTAGCTCCAGAATATGGAAGTAAGTGTATTGTCTATATCTCGAGTTTATATGCAGATTATATATTTAAGCTTTTATTGTCTCTCTTTAAGATTCCGTCACACCAGCCATCGATATCTATTCGTTCGGGATGTGCGCTTTGGAAATGGCCGCGCTGGAAATTCAGGGAAACGGTGATACGGGTACAATCGTTACCGAAGAGAACATCTGGAAGACAATAGAATCTTTAGATGATGTTCAACAAAAAGACTTTATTCGTAAATGTCTTCAGGTGGACCCGCTTAGTAGACCGAGTGCAAAAGAGTTGCTGTTTCATCCCCTTCTATTCGAAGTACATTCTCTCAAGTTGCTTGCAGCACATGCCTTGGTCAACTCAGCTAGTAAATTGAAGAGCAATTTTATACTTTACATGCTGATATTTAATAATTTGTTATTTCCCTAGAGCTAAAATAATTATGATTATATGAGACTTAAGAGTGATGATTACAATTATAAATCATATCTAATGTTGATTTTTTTTTATAGCTAACATTTCGGAAACAATCACAGACGAAGTGTTACAAAGGCTATATGGACCAGATACCGTAGTTGCCGAAGTAAAGTATCAAGGGATGTCCCCGCAACAAATTCGTTTAAGTGATATTCCGGTTACGGAAAAATTAGAAAAATTTGTTGAAGATGTAAAGTGAGTAACTCAATCACACATGAGATGAGATACATCGGTCCGGTCTCTTGCTATATTCGATAAGTTGGTAACTAGAGTGATTTTACATTGCCAGGTATGGAATATATCCATTGACTGCATTTATGGCGAAATTGCCTCCGCCTGTCCGACCGAGGGCGATATCGCCCGAAGTGACAGAATCGGTTAAATCGGTTACGCCCGAGCCCGTGGACGTGGAGTCTCGAAGAGTAGTTAATATGATGTGTAATGTTAAGCCTAGAGAAGATAGTAGTGAATTACTTGTGAGTGGCATGCATGAAGTATTTTAGCATGCGAGATAATCTATATATAAATGGCGGTCTCGTATATCTTAAATCAATACATTTTGCAGATGACAATATTGTTACGAATGGATGACAAGATGAATAGGCAATTGACGTGTCCTGTGAGCCAAACGGATACTTCAATGCTTCTTGCACAGGAACTTGTACATTTTGGGTTTATTAATGAGGTAAATTGTCTCTTGTTTGTATTATCGTTCGAGTTTCGGCTCTATAAGCAACTTTGCGCAATATGTTGCATGACTGTTGCAGAACGATCGTGATAAAATAGCCAATTTAATCGAAGAAGCATTGAGGAGATACTTCAACAAGCAAATGGTGACACCAGGAATGGTATCGTTAACTAATCTTCCTACTCAAACTACTTTATTGCTGCCCGGTTCGGAATTTCCATGTCTGCAACACTTTGACAATTCTGTGTGCAACGCCACAACATCCAATAGTGATAGTGCAACTAACCTGCTGCCAAAAACCTCAGGTATATCTGTGTCAAGTAACAAAACGAATAAACTTCACGATGATGCAGAACCGCCGACAATCAGCGAGAGCGGCAGTTAACCATCCAGGATAACATCTGATAACTCAGTTCACTGTGCCACTTTGCACGCTTTATGTATAGACTGGCTATGTATTTTTATATTTAAGTAAACAGAAAGGGGAGAGAGAAGTGAACGTAAAGGTGAGAGGGTGCCGTGGCTAAACTACTCTAAGCTAAAGCTGACTGCAAATTAGGAACTGCTTAGGTATTTACTTTCATCTTTTTAAGCCATCAAAGTAATAGCTTTGTTGTCAAATTTCGTTGTCTCTCTATATGTCTAGAGTTTTTACGTTATACAGGTTTTGACCTGTTATATCGTTATATAGATATACGAGATAAATTGACAAAGGGTGTATGAATCTAATGTAAAAAGACCAAATACTTGTGATTGTATAATTAAGAGAATAGTTAGAGGCCTGCTGGATATATTGATTCATATTTACACGAAGCTACGTACGATTTGATACTTATCTGTCGTAATTTAATCTATCAAAGTATAGAGTTACGAACGTTTATTACGTATCGCGTGTTTTTCATAATGTCTCTTATAGAATTGCGAAAGGTGAAAATTAATATCCGCCGAAATTCTATATCCTGCTTTTCAAAATGAACATATGTATATCATAAAATTTATTTCCTGATACAAGAATTAAGAAAAGAATCAATTTAATCATGCGTACAAAACTATCTCTTCATTGTACAGCTGTTATAAAATTTATTTTAATATTTTAAAAAGGTATTATGGATGTATGCTCGGTTTTTTTCGGATGAATTTCGATCTCTCACCACTCTTATTACTTTCGCCAAAATACTCAGTCTATTGTAAAGTCTGTCTAAAAGTGAGCGAACACATACATACAAGCGTTCGCGAGAAAGAAAGTACAGTAACGTGCTCGTTCATTTACCATATTTTTAGTTTTATAGGTAAGATTATACGATGTGAATATACACACTGGCTCAATAGTGTAATTTGGCAGTAATCGGATAAAGCCACGGCTCTACTCTATACTTGGGTATTATTGATGTGATTAAACCAAGGTTTATTAAATCTCGATAAAATTAGCTGAAAAATCCTTGTAAATATTTTATATTTTTAAGAAAAATCTGTTGAGACGCAGAAAAAAAACTAGTCATATAGGTATATTTGAATGCTAACAGACTAACACAGATCTTATTATGTCTTTTGCATTTATAACACGTGCTTGGCCAAGAGATACCGCTCCAATTTCTTACCTCGGTCGAATCAATTTTCAGTAAAGCATTTTTCGTTAAGTAAACGACTAACCCTAACTAGAGGTATCTGCTACCTACCTACAACAACATAAACTTCGATCTTAAGTATGTAAGTAGATTATCAAACTAAATTGAATGTGTATAGCTTTATAATACAAATTATAAACGACGGAAGAAAAAAAAAAAAAAAAAAAAAAAAAAAAAAAAAAAAAAAAAAAAAAAAAAAAAAAAAAAAAAAAAAAAAAAAAAAAAAAAAAAAAAAAAAAAAAAAAAAAAAAAAAAAAAAAAAAAACGCGACGACTGACTCGTGGATATTATGAAAGGGCTGTACGATGACAGTGATAAATAAATACTTTAACTCGAAAGTATTATTACTTGGCTTACCTCATCTCTTTTGAAAATCGTATGTCCTATGCGCGAGAGAATCGCGCGAAACCTTATGCAGTACACTGTACTTTTGATTGTTATATTCGTTTATTGGAGGAGATACGATAAGTCCTCCTCACACGACATACAATGGACGTAAATATAAATGAAGCACGAAAAGTTTGAGATTATATTTGATTCTGATTGATGGAATGCGATGATAATCACTTTTCGCACTTTTCTCTTACGACTATTGCCAATTCACAATCAGCGATCACATTACGATCAGTCTGGCGTGTGCACAGATACGCTAGGCTAAGAAATAAAAAAAAAGACGGTGTATGTTAAACCTTGATTTATAACTTCCAAGTACATACGATCATGTATACGTTATAACGTATTATACGTGTGTCACACGTCTAGTCTTACATAGCGACAAACACAATATCAGTTTTTGAATATTACCTCATAAATAAACTACACTTTACACTGCGACATAAATTACGATTACTTTATCCATATATGGAAATATTGTGAGACGAAATCTGTTTTGTACAAATTTAACAATCTACAATTGTTTACTTGTCATACATTCCTCACTTTCTCGCAATCTCACTCACTCAGTCAATCTTCAAGCTCCCTCTTTCGCGTGCGTGCGATTAAGCAAATAGTCGAGATCGTGAGAGATACGATCCAGCATACCGCTGGTCGTGCTATCGCAGCCACCAGCTATCGCGGTCACCACGATTTCCGGTGTCTTTTCCTCGCCGTCGGGCTGCTTACGTTCGCTCGTATTGGCGATATCCGGGATGGCGCTCGCCACGTGCTCTCGGTTCTTCAGCTCCGCGTTCGTCCGCGATGACAATTCGACGTCGCTCTTCACGGCCAATGTGACGTCCGGCATGGCGCCCAATCGCGATTCCACATCGGCGCTACAGAGTACCTTAGCCGAAGGGCATTCGGGGGACACGCTCGCCACCGGCAGAAAAATCTTACCGTCGCCGCGATACTCGTTACGGAAGCTACAATGATCGTTGACGCCACTGTAGGCCACCACGTCGTTGACGCAACGAGAACCGCGCGCAGAAAAGTTCGGATCGACGAACACAGTCGGTGGTTCCTGGTATTTGCGCGGACTTGTACTGTAGTTTTCCAGATCGATGTCGTCCGAATGGTCCACTCGAATCTCTGGCAGGAATCTACCGGTCACGGGAACGGGGACGGAATTGGCGTATCCGGACGACGATTCGGAACTCATAAAATCGCGCATATCTATGCTACCCGCGGCGACACCTCGCACCTCCCGGTACGGTATCTCGCCAACGATCGAAGAGGATGCTGGAGGAATCGCCGAATCATTCTCCACATCTGCATCAGCTTTCGAGCACACTAACGGACGTAATGCGGTAAGAGTATTAATATTTTTGTACAATACATGTGTTTTTTAAATATTTTGTCAAAAAATTGCCTCGTTTCTAATGTCATAATACATACAGTATGAAGCATCATAAATGAATAAGCTCATATCATGATACCTTTGATGGGCTCTGACATGTGTTCCTCGTCCACGTTGCGTTTCCATCTAATTCTTCGCAACATTGGCCCAATGATAGCGATCTCGCCATTAATGATGTATACAATTATTATCTTGAAACCCTGTGCAACAACATTAGCGAATAATTTTAACATATCTACTATTTGAAAATACAATTACCGCGAGTTGTGAAACTTACCAGGGCAAACGATAAGGACGCGAATACGTAGTGGAAGATTATGGACGATGAATTTATATAGAAAATAGAGGATGCCTCCATGGCAATGATGCCGCATATAACGATAGCCGCACGATGCAATATTCGTATTCTGTAATAAGAAAAGTCGGTGCTTTATGAAAGAATCACGCAACTCTTATTACAAACCTTATAGAGATTTTTGCACATATACCTCGTTTCTATAGCTTCTCTCTTCATCACGTTCTCCTCCACTAATGTGTGAACTTTGTGGAGCACCCCCATGTACAATAGCATGAATACTAAAAACATCATCGTGGCGCAGCTGACAAATATGTTGTAGACGCCACTGCCATATATGAGCCACCAGGATTCATGTCGCCATCCAGTACTCTTATGTGTTAGCTCGGTCGCGAATACAGCCAAGATCGGGACACCTAAGGTAGATACATGCGGCTATAAATGATGTCTGGCAAGATATTTTACACGCGAAACGATCTATTTAAATGTACGTACCGGTTATCACGGCGATTACTGTCGGCTGAAGATGCTGACTCGGTCGAATCTGCGTGAGTTCGGCATATACTATCAGAGCCTCGGAAATAGGTGCGGACATACCCACGAGGAGAAATGCTTCTAGTCCGATCGCTACGAGCGAATAAAATGACTGAAACACGTAAGAAAGCATTAATGAAGATGTTTAAGCTTCGAATCGATCAAATTTGTAAGATCTTTAAATACGAAATTGTATCCAAAACAAAGTGTCTATATTAAAATAATTTACAGAAACTATAACATAAGTTGATATAATTTGTAAGGCTCATTTCATCATACTATTTAACATGGACAAATTACACATTAGTTCTTAACAAGGATATAATTACTTCTGGGAGATTAGTGTGGACGGCATAAATGAAGATTGCCATCGCGCCGATTAATGCACCGCAGCACTGAAGTTTTAAGAAATTTAACCAGCTTTTGTGCTTCCACCAAAAGGTACCTAATATCAGGGCAGATAGCAAGCACTGAACAAGGCAGCTGCTGCATCCGAATATTATAATGAACGTGGTCTGCTCCGTTTTTGCTAATACTACCTATAACGGCCGATAAAATTAGTAATAAACAATGGTAAAAATATATTTTTTTTTATTTGCTATGGTAAACTTTACGACATGCAATTTTCATTTTTTTTTAAATAAAGATTTAGAATGATTTGGAAATAAGCTGTTTAATTACAGGATTTCAATGAAATATACATATATATGTGCTAAATATGAAATAAAAACACAAAATAACGTGAAATTTCTTTAAATTGAAATCATACTTTTATTGCACGAGTCGTCGAGAAAACAGCAATGGTACCCATAGTAGGGCACAGACAATGCGTTGTTACATCGCCGGATACTGTATTTGCTATGCAAGTATTGAGATCCCACGATCCTGTGTTATCCATTAGGCCGCACGACGTGTTCCAGGAACCCGTTTGATTTCGTAAATGTCGGATTTTCAGATCAACCCAGATCTTGTTGTGTTTATCAGCGCCGAAGGAGGGAATCGCGATGGTGATCATTCGGGAGTTTATGCGAAATTCTAAATCCGTGCCATCGCTATGACGATAAAATGGTTTTTCGTATTTTATTATGTATTTTTTTTTAACAATCTGAAGAAATTAATTTTATATTTGCAAAAATTTTATTCGGTTTTAATTTTTATTTATTCAATTTATCTCTTTATAATCGGTTTAAATAATTTTTTCATAAAATTTATTTCAGTTTATAACAAAAATTCACAAAAAAGTGGATTAGATCATTCTCGCAGATGAACCGTTCAATCTTTCGCAAATAAATCAACTTACTCGAGTTCCTTAACGTATGCTCTTGGTATAAAATGCGACATATTTTTGTACATGATAATGATTCCAGTAAATGTGCTGTTAGACTTTATATTGCGCTGCCTTTTGGTCCATAATCGTATAGTTATTTTGTCCTCGTACCAATCAGGATATCTGGCATGAATAAGAGATTATTTGTGCAAGGAAAATGTAAATATTGATACATAAATATATTCTTATATATAGATAGGATGTAGGCAAAAGAATATATTACTCTCAGGACAAAAATCCTATCGGAAGAAAAATAATAAAATAGATATGATCTGAAAACATATGGAATAATTACACGTAATCGGTCAAAGGTACGTGAAGAGAATGCGTAATACTATCCCCGCTATGAGACTGCAGTTGTTGAATATCCACAACCATAGATGATAGGGGTAGGTGTTTGCACACATCTCTCAATTGTTCGGACCAGTGAATTAAATTGCGTTGCGTAAGCTGAAGCAGCACCGATAATTTCTGAGAATAAACATATAGAAGCTTGTAACTTAATGAAACCGAATTCGCAATAGACAGGAGAGAAGAGAATAATTTGGAACACATTTTTTTTTAATAAAAATATTTTTCGTACGAGTTCCTGATAACTGCTATTTTTCGGAGAAGATTATATCATAATGAATTTTGCAGTCAGCACAAAACTTTCGTTCGAGAAAAATGTTCGTTTGAAATTGAAAAAAAAAAAGAACCTTATTTAAATCTATTATTCGAAACTATTTCTTGCTTTGACATGGTATCTCGGTCGTCTTTACCTTTTGACTCAAGATCGAGTGCTCGTTACTCAATATGCGATTCGTTATACGAGTCAAAGCTTCCGCGGAGATATATGCATCCGACGGATCGATGCTGTGCTGATACCGTTCGATTTCCGCCAACATGCTCATTATGCGATCGCCTTCGCCAGGATAGAGCGTCAATGTACGCTTGCGCAAGATCTCCCAAAAGGCGAGGATCGTGTCTGAGCTCGTGGTATTTTGGTAACCCAACATCAGACTTCGAAACTACGAATTAGATTATTGATTTCACAATACTGGATATGCTGCCTGGGTACCAAATTGAACGTCTTTCATCAATTATGGAAAGTCAAATCAATTAAATAAATTAAAAGTTAAGTTAAAAAAAAAAAAAAAAAAAAAACTAGTATGTTTGATTAATTTTGTTTTATTTTATATTAAACCACAATGCTATTTTTATAAACTTTTAAGAATAGTGCATTATAAAAAATAAATATTGGAACATAATTTTAATATACAATATAAATGAGATAAATATAAAAAAATATTATTATGTCTCTTAACTTTTGTACTTTGATCGATCGCTTTGTCTCATCACGTTTAAGTATTACGATCTATATTTGAGTCTAACGAATTATTGTGACTCCTCGTAAATTACAAGTCGATAATAGATTGTAAAGTGTTCTAAAAAACAAAATGCTTACGTTATTGTAGGGTAAAAGCAATGCCTCGTACAAGCAGGATGAGAAATCCGGCATTTGCCATTCGGGTGTGGTAGCGTCCTTCATCGAGCACAGTCTGGACACTCGTCGACCTACGAAATATGGAGGGCATTCCAACAATGCCTCCGATCCCGGTGCAGTGACCGGCCATTGCAAACCCCAGGATTCTCCGTTGAGACATATCGGTATCAATGTTCGATTCATGACTTCAACTCGGACGGACATGGATTTGTGTGCTACGTTGCAGGTGTAGATTGCGGATTTCTGGAATGTCAAACGATCGTTCTGATCTCTACGAATCACCAAAGCAATATAGAGAATTAAGGGGATATAATAGTCAAGATTTTTATAACTTGGCATTTTTCATATAAATAGCATTTATATTATAAACCTTAAAAAAAAAAAAAAAAAAAAAAAAAAAAACGAAAATTTTTAAATATCTTATAGAGTTACTATTGATATTCTTTACCTGAATATTAGTAACCTTTAATATGCTACCCGCTGGATACAAATCCTCCCAAACTGCTTGACCGGGCTCCAATTTTAACAAGGCGCGATTCTTAGTCCAACCGAATCCGATGCCAATGTTACGCATGTTAGGAGTCATACATGTCAGTTGTATATTACTACCCTGCACGAACAATCATCTGTATAATATATGTCTTCTTCGAAATTTTAATTTCCCATGCATTGACAAAGGCACAAATAGGGGCTTACTTTTTCTATAGTGGCGCTCATCGGTACCACCTTCACGTCCGGTTCGTCTCTGATTTCGACATAGATACTTTTGCATTGCTGCACACTCCAATCCGTCACCTGACACGTATACTGACCAGCATCGAGCAGAGTGGCTTTCTCGATCGTCAACACCGACGTATACACGTCCGATCCGTCATTCGGCAAATCGCTAATGCATATTTCTCTAAAACGTCAAAGCAATCGGTATTTATGAATTAAAAAAAATCTAGGATAAATAAAAAGAGGATGAATTATACGTATTTTATTGTAATATATTCCAGTTACCTGGTAGCTTTGCTCGTGTTCACCAACATGCCATCTTTGTACCAAGTAAAATTTATACTTCCTTGAGCCGCGCACGATAAAACGATTTGCTCTCCCAAATGAATCTCGTAATCGTTCACTTGATTAATTCTCAGATTCTAAAAAGCAATAATTTTTCAATAACTTTTAATCGTGCAGAAAATTAATCGCATTCACGAAAATGTTAGTTACTGCGTATAAACTGAGATTTATTATTAATCTTCTGTTTTAGAAAAATTAGTAAGAGATGTAGAGAATAATTTTTCAATCTCGTTTTCTTTTCTTTCTTTCTTTTATGGCTGGTTGGGCATTAGTCGCCCATACACCATTGTTTCTTATGGGTTTGTAGAATATAAGCAAAACTCCTCTAAGAGAGGAGGGAGTCCAAAAAAAGGTCCAGACAAAGGACATACGCAGCACGCAAAAACACGTCCGAACCCGACACGTTGTCAGTCGGAACTCAATTTTCAATCTCGTATAATTTTAATCGCATAATGTTTATACAAACAGGATGTCTTGATGTCATGATAATATTGAAATATCGCGCAATATGTTATCCATGCATTATGTTACGTACATTCGTACCTGTAATTTAAGCGCGGGTTTTTGTTGAAATGTAAAGTGTGTGGATTCCAATGAGATTTCGCTGAGACGTCGACGTTGTACGAGTCGATTGAGAGATTCGCGAATTTTATCCCCATCGTCGGAATTTCCGAAGAAGTGAAACGTAACTTCGGCCGTAGGTCTGTTGAAGAAAACAGCATACAGCAAAATGACTTTTTTATAGCGATCTTTCTCATACAAAGTACAATAATATTCTGATTGTCTTGGAATAAGATATATTTTAAAATCCACGGCAAGTAATAAATAATTTCAAAGAATCATATATCAAAAAATCATTTGGAACGCAATCCGTTTTATCCGCATATGACTGTACTTTTTCATCCTTGAATTTGTACCTACTCACGTCACGTTCAGAATTTTTAATTCCTCCATGAAAGTGATACTGGAGTTCCTTAAGTATTTTGCAAGCTACGAGAAAAAGTTTGAATAAATTAAATGAAATCGATCACAAGATCGAAAATGGTATAATAGAATAAGATATAATGGATAGATACAAGGAAGAAGGAAAGTAAGAAACCCTTTTGTATTTTATTAAAATATTATATAATCTTATTATCAATGAGATGGTATTATATAAATTCTTTCATTCGACAACGCTTTGGTTGTCGATTTTTACAAAGCATACGCAACAAAGATTAGTTTGTCTCGCGACAAACTTTACACTGAGCTGTACATTGAAAAATATACATATTACATACGTTAATCAATATTTCTTATCCAGCAATCATCGAATGATTCCGAGAGAAGTATCACTCGCTTGATATAAGATCATAATTCTTGTTCTAACAATAATGAGTCTGCTCTTTTCAGCTATCTTGTCTCACACCTTTCGCTCTCAAGTAGAAACAAATAATCGAGCGTCGCAGAAAAAAGAGAGAAAGGGGAAGATTGAAAGAACATGTTTTCAAAACAGGCAGAAAAGAACAGACTTAATAGCGACATAAATTGAATATGTCTCGCTGTTTACAATATAAAATGTCCATTATCAGCACCGTCGCTGGTGAGACACGTAGGACACATTGCATGCCAAAACAAAGCTTCCTCCTTTGTCTTCTTATGCAGATCTCCCCGATATAGAGACCGTTCTTCGGTAAAAGACCGTACGCAATTCGGTCCTTAAATTTCAATTCTCTCAAAAATGAGTCTTTGAGTTTCATTTTGGTAACTTTGGTATGAAAAATGGATCGTCGTTGGTTACGAGGACGCACGACAGATCCGTGCCTCCTGGACACAGATGGGCCTGTATTACTTCTTTGGGCACGCTCAACACCTCGATCTCGATCTCCCGGCAATAAGCCTCGAGAAGTGTCATTTGAAGGTGACTGGCCGCGTCCATCTCGATGTTGAAAGGCACGAGGCAAACGCTCCCCCGACTATTGCATCCTCTGGAAGCCAGCTCGCGTAGGGTCGGCAACATGCCGCACGTAATGGTGCGTCCGTAGTAGCGCGACTCCTCGCACCATGACGATTTTCCGCTGTAAGTCATCTTTGATCAATCATCTGCGCGTGACATTGTTATATAAGCCGGCGCGATACAGTGTAAAACGATGCTTGGAATTTCGCGAATCGCTATGACGCAGTGAATATTAATTTATGCGCTTATACATCATCAAAGAGGCGTGACATTCTAACATTCTTTTGTATTTTTGAATTGCCTCGGATAATAATTCCTACAATGTTAAAATTTTCTACATAAAAATAACATAATAATAATAAAAAAAAAAATCTACAATATTTTTTTGCAAGTCTTGGATTATTCCTTAGATATAATAATTTCTATCAAAGATATCGAAGAGATACGAAAATGTGCAATGTAATGTCATAAGCGCAAGCTTTCGATTGCACAATGCGAAATCTCGATTTGTAGAGAAATAAAAAATCATTCGTTAATGGCGTGACCAAGCATTTCTTTATCACTTTTTATCATCGAGAGAGAACCACGGCTATCGCGCAACCCATCGTTCGCGTGCATGTTTCGAGGGTATTGTTTGAGAGCCACGTGGAAATCCCCTGTACCCTCTTTCGATAACTACCTGTCGGCCATTGTGGTTTGTGCGTGATGGGATTGTGGTTCCTGGCAGCGAGTCATATCGGTCAGTAACTTCTTTTCTTGCTCGTTTGATAGTTTAATCCTCAAGGCGCCTCTTTTGCACACTTCACTGAATGTAGAAATTTTTGTGACCTTGTTGGCGGCCGTTGAACGAATTATTTTCAACGCTGTTGAAAATACGACTAACTTTTATAGCTTTAACTTCTCCACTGAATCACTGGCGGCTGTCTCTTTCTCCGCTTTCACTCGACTTTATATTCTGATGCAAATTCGCGCAACGTCTTCTTCGAGCGTAATAGAGCTCTCTCGTATTTCTTCCACAAGGTTCTGACTGCGTATGACCTCACACAGTCTGGCGCGCGCACCTTTTATAGCAACCGTTCCCCTACCACTTTGTCACCCATGTCTGTACCAGATTATACTACGGATATTCCGAATACACTGTCGCTGTACCGGGAAACCCGAGAAAAAAAACTCGAATAAAAGAAACATTAACTGAATTAGACCCTATATACTGAGTTTCCCGGAGAGAATAGGATGATGATTTTTTTTCCTCGAACACACACATAGATTTTTCGAGAACTTGGTATTTTTTCTAAAAAACAAAAATACAAAGGAATGAGTAAACAATTTGAGTTAAAAAATAATACAATCGATATCTCTATGAAATTGACAAACTGAGTAATAGGTTGTAAGATCTGTGTGAAAATCGTGTCAGGAGAAGACACATATATATGTTACAGATATTGTGTATCACCAGACAATAAAGTTGAATATCTAAAATCGATATCTGATTATTGAGAGAGATCAAACGAATAATTTTATCTGGCAAAGAATTTTTAGATAAGAAGTAAAAAGGATAAATATTGTTGATATGGAAATACTGACTCGTGGAGGATCTCGTACTGTATGATTCATTCTAACGCCACTAAAGTATTATATTAATCGCATGCTGATCGATAAATAACTATAAACTTTTGCATATATATTTTTTAAGCGATTCGGTGAAACATTGGTTAAATATAAGTTCAAGGTAAGCTTACAATTAGGAGAAAAATTATCGTATAAACTTCTTTGTCGTTGTATTTCTCTGTACACAATTAAAAAATTATTCTTCAATTAAATATATTAGAAAGGAGACCATGATATATATATCATGGTCTCCTTTCTAATATATTTAATTGAAGAATAATTTTTTATATATAGAATCTCGATGAACATTATCCCAATTTTTTCAGCAATTTTCGATATTAATATATATTGATCAATAAATAAATAAAATCAGAGCATAACAAACAACTTTATTAAATTCTTCAGAGTTAATGAATTAGCATCATTTTTTATTTCACGATTTTGATTCTATTCTCGTTATTCGTGCAAAATACTGTTGTTAATTCCAACGACTCACCGAGTAATAAATATTCGTCAATAATGAGATCTCTTTTTAAAGCGCTAATAAAAAAATTATGTCTAAGTGGCAGATTTTAAAATAATTTCATAGATCATTTGTTAAATTCCCAGCGGAAAGAAAATTTTATTGGAATTTACCGAGAACCAGTTCTGTAAGGAAACATAATTACTTAGTAGCAGTGCAAACAAATTTCCATCGACGGCGAGAAACGGCGTTCACAGATCGAGGTCACATGTTATATCAATTTATATAATTATTTAGCGATCTCGCATTGTCATATCCAACTTCTTCGATCTACAATACGTACGAGTGTTATCCGTAGATTATGATGACATTGCGTTTTCTAACAAAGTTCATTGACAACTGAAACGCTCACTGCAAGAGCCAAAATCTGAAAATAAATACGTTTTTAATATATTTTTAAAATCTAATCGCTCTTGTTTCTTTAATCTCGTGTTTGAGAAAAAGACATGAAAAACGTATACATATTATTAGTAATGCAGATTTTTGTTTGATCTAAAAATAGATTATATAAACATAAGCAGTCTTAAGTCATTTTTTTCTGAAAAAGAAAATTCCTTCTTAAGATAGAATTTTTGAAAAGAAATATAATAGAGATATAAAATAAAATTAGAAGATCTTTTGATGAGAACATTTTTTCGCCAAATATTTCTTCATTAGTGTTTGATTTTTATTTAAGAAAGAGAACAATATCTCTTTTTGTACTATTTTATATGTTAAAAAAATTAATTGTAAGAGAGAACATAAAATACTTATAAAGATTCTTTCTTGCAAGTTGCATCATACATGTGCCTGGTATCAATGTTCTGTTTCATCATTCGCAAGCACTTGATCAGGAAGAGCCACGTTGATCGACCATCGCGACTATGTGGGTCAATAAACTTCATTTTAGCAGACAAACTACGATCTGCGCCCATGCGTAACACTCGATCGATTATACGTATATTCGCGTTACAGTAACTGTATATATATACCCTGTGAAGATGATGCAAGTCACAGATGCTTTATTCCAATGTGTTTCATCAGCTGTGCAATTTCTGCGATAACGAGAAAGCTTATAAAACCCACTGTGGAAGATACGGATTCAGTAGAGGACCCTCTGATAAGTGTGCCAAACGGCATTTATTAATTCTATGACGCATAGTTCCACTTTTGCCTAAAAATTAATAATGTGATCAAAATAAAATAATTAGTTATAGAATAAAAAACGAAACTTTTAAAATTAGTTTGATAATTATTTGCATAATAAAATAATTTCTAGAGTAGAAAAAGTTTCGTATTAATACTGTAAGAATAACACAAATGAAACATAATAATTCTAAAAATATCGATAATTTTAAGTGGTTAAAAAAGAAAGAAATATGAAAAATAATATTATAATATGATATTGATGTTATGCGATGGAATAATATCAAATGTTAAATAGAATTCTATTTATATAGTGATAACAATTCCGAAGGAACGATTACATAAATTCCACATGTTCTATTTTGCTATATAAATCATAGAAATTCAAAGCTTATAATAAGCTATTAATTAAAGCTTGCCTTCGTAATCATATTTGTTACATAGATCCTTTTTATAATGGATATAACAAAACAAATCTGCTAACATTGTTATTCAAACGTACGTATAAAGTGTATTGCGTAACGAGTGCACTTATTTCGGTGATAAAACAAGAAAAATTACATCCGTTGGGAGAGAGACATTCTTAAAGCCGATTAAAAAATAAACAAATTGAGATAAATTGAAAGAGAAATTTATTCCTGTAAAGTTAAATACCTAATTTTCAAAGTCAAATGCTTTATTTAAAGTGTATCGTTGCTATTTAATTTGCTTAAACTTATTAAAAGCATTAAACGTTTGTTCGGTCAAGAACCTCGCAGATGTTTTCTCGTAATTGTCAACATAATACAGGGGATACATTGTAACGGAGAGATCGTTGGGGAAATCCCAGGGCGTCTGGTACACAGACTGTCACCTTCGAAGTCCTTTCGCATTAAAGTCCATTCTCCGTAAAAGAAGTTAAATATATCCCGCAGCTGCTCAGATAATCGACCGTTCAAAGTCAATTCATTAATTAATTCGTTGCAACGGATAACAAAAAAATATACCGATGATTATCAACAAGGTGAAGTTACAAATATGATGTATTTTAAACATATTCTGTTAAGCCATACATAAGATAATATTTTTAGTTTTTCAAAACTTAAACAAAATCTGTTTCACAGAAATAAAATATATAATAAAGTCATCTAATTATGTATCTGCAATCATTTTTTTTTTATTTTTTTTATAACTTACGAATGCCGTTTGCATAAATGTAAATTCTCCGGGAAATAACTATAACTTAACCCAACTGATATACCTATTGGAATTAAACGAAAAAAAACGTTTAACGGCATTTCAAAAATGCTCTCAATGCCTTATGATAATAATAAAATATTGGAAAATTATCAGAATGAAAAAATGGCACTGTTTCTGAAATAAATAAATGATGAACAAAATATTTTCTCTATGTGCACTTGCGATTCTCAAGACAGACATGATAAGGTAGCCAATCAATAATCTTATCGTAGATTATAAAATAAGACATGAACTTATCATTATTGCGATATACGCTTCTTGGAAAATAATTGCTTATCAGAGTCTTCATTGGAAAACGGAAGGAATCAATAGTATGATTATATCTCTCCATCTTTATAATACACCGTGGTAAAATAAATAATAAATTTAATTTTTACAATTAGATAAATATATTTTTAGACTACCTCGATAGAGCGCCGCACGTGCGGCTATATGAACGAAACTATTATATAATTAACATCTCTTTCCAGATTTTGAGGATGGCGATGCTTATCAGAAAAATCGTGTGTTTGAAAAAAAATCTCTTCGCACAAAAATTTTCAAAAAGCACAAAGGAGACATGGAACAACATCCCGCGTAATAACCACAAAACATTGCTTAGAAAATTCATTGAGGAACATCCTGATGTGGTAAACGCGATCTTGAAAAATACCGAGATCACTCGCGATCATCTGACTCCGGAATTGAAGTTATTTCTGTTGACGAAGAATTGTCCCTTATATCGCGAGCCCTTCATCGACAAATGTGAGAATAACAGATTCGATCTCTCGACCACAAACGTATTCCAGGATCCATTTTGGTCTATATATTGGCCCGGAGGTCAGGCACTGACGAGATTCATTCTCGACGAGAGGAAAAAGATTTTAGGACGTGCAAAGCAGCATGCGAAAAAAGATGCATTAAGAATGCTGGATTTGGGTGCGGGATGCGGCGCTACTGCGATAGCCACGAAATTAACGATTGAAACCTGCAACATTATTGCGAATGATATCAGCAAAAGTTAGTACATAATACTTAAAAGTTAAAAGTTATTAATTAATAGGAGTCTGGATTTTTTATCAGCTATACTTTGAAAGTTATTAGCGTTTCAGTATTTTCTGTTAAGCAAATATATAATTTTACATTATATTCAAAAAATACATAAAATTAAAACAAAGTGCCAAATTGTAGTATGCGAGATTTTCTGTACATACTCGGCACACTCGTATCGATTAAAATTATAATGCCCTTGCATGATATCTTAACCGGTAACATGGTTACCTAGATAGACACAGATAAACCTCACACGTGAGAGATCTAACGAGATAAATCCAATAATCTGAAAAAATACGTTCAGATACTTAAAAGTAATGTATGTCGCAATACTTGTGACACTGCAGTAAATATGACATTGCAATATTTTTAATGATGTAAAATTGATAGACCACGTTTTAATTGCTTATTTTGCGATATTCTACGATATATAAATATAACTATCATCGCTTCTAATAATTTTATAAAAAATATTAGAGAGAAATTCATCGTTAAAAATATTATTACTATACATATATTTCACGTTTGATTAAGAATCTTTTATAAAACTCTGTTGAAAGACTATTGCGACAAGTCGTAGAGGCAGGATAGATATGCGTATCAACGTCGCAGATAATGCAATACGACGCAGAAGCAATATTGCGTTTGTTCATCATTTCCTCGAAATGATGAAAAGCGAAAAGAGAACTTTCGCTCTTCGCGACAAAGTTTATCGAACGCGAAGAAGGAAGGGGAAACAACATATGTGCGAATTATCTCGATTGTCATTTGGGCCAAGATCGAGAGAATGAGAAAATGTGGTGAAATCAGTGGCGTAATGTTAAGGAGACTATTTTATATATGGACCCCCCTAGATTTTTGACACTGGATGCTGCAAGCGAATCATCAGAAGACTTTTTCTTTTCCCTCATTATTGTTACATATTTTTGCATATTTTACATATATTTACGTATGTACTTTATATATATATATATGCAATATATACGATATATTTGTTTCATTCTTATTATTTAATATTTAGTTGTTGCTTATATATTTCTATTATATAATAGGCACAATATTCTTTAAACTTATAGATTTATTGGTGTAACTGACGAGCCTCAACGGGGTTTCTCGTCGCAAGATAATTTTTAACGTCAGGGATTCCTTTCACAAAAGAGAAAAACACAAAGAGAAAAAAGGTAGAAAAGATGAAATGTCGAAGCCGTGCTTCATAGCTATTTACGATATGTATTAGCCACATGTCTTATCTTTTGTTACCCAGTTATTATAAAGATTTTACGAAATTCTTTTCTTTTCCGAAAAGTCGTCGACGGTAATTTCCTCGCAACGAAAGACGAAAGACCCACTCGAGTCTTATTAGTTACATTATTGAGACGTAGAACGTCGATAGCTATAGGAAATTACGAGGGATCGAGGATCTCCGAGAAGAAGACTCAAGAGTCCCTTTGACGTCACACGTGGCTTCATGTGTATATTTATCTGTCGATAAACAGATGTTTGTACGCAGCAGCAAATTGTCACAATTCCAGACAGGCAGATGAAATCGGATTCCACGAGCATGATTCAGAAAAAAAATGCGTCCGAGCGCATACATCTCTATCGTTTTCGCGTGCTCGTCGTGCCTACGATTGCAAAATAATACTGATAGTGAAGTTTACATTCCATATTACGCGTGATATGTAGAATTAATGTCATCGGGAGTGTTTCTATCAATCAACGTTTATGTCGAAGATCCTCCCTCTCGAGGTTCACGTACGTCTTTCTTCACCGATTGAACGAAGCTTTCATCAGTTATTATAAAAGTTATCAATTTTTAATGCAACGTTATAACTACATATTTTGCGCGACATTCCGTAAGCGTGACAATTGATATCTTTCAATTTTCTATTACATATTATACGTCAATAGAATTATTTTCACTCATTTTGCCAGAGAATTTAAGATTAAAATCGAACTTTGTAATTGTTCTTTTGCGATTTGGATTTGAAAAATTAACGATAACGATCTCCTCTTTCTTCCGCCTGTCTAATAAAGATCGATGTTGTTCTAGATGGAAAAATCACCTTAATTACGTCCCCGGAAGATTAAGTAGGTCGAGAAATTAAAATACGAGGCACTTAAAAGTCGGTTTTTCCAGGTTTATACGTAGATATAAGGAGAAAGGGTTTGCCCCTCGTGCGTCAGTGAAAGGTTGTTAATTCCAAGTATTGCATTTACGTGGCATACCAATGGACAAGCTATATTCTTTTAAGTAACCTAACAGAAAAGTTGAAGAATATTAATTTCTCATAAGAGATATGTGTAGATTACAGAGATAAATTTATAATATAATTATTAAGGAGCGCAATATGCGTCTTCGACAATTGTGTGCTTATTAAAGACAAAGATTTAAATTACAATAATATAATATAATATCTGAACGTTATAAAGTGCTATAACTTTAATATTATGAATCACGACATTCTGGAAATTACACGATTTCTGGGAAATTCGATCTCTGAAAAAAGGAAAGACATACATATAATACCGTATCATGTCGTATTAATAAAATTTTCTGCTAAATTTTCGTTTATTTATATACAGAAAACCTTCAACGAAAATGTTACATAACGAACGGACTTTCCGACAACATTAATTTCTCGCGCAAACTTCAAAATTCGCGGAACAAAATTACTCGAATAGCATTTCACATTAATCTGGCACGCTTTCGGTTCAAATCGATATGGAGGCAAGGACGTTGTATTTACACAAGGACGCGTACGATTTCCATTCCAATGTCTGTCAGCAAAGTCAATTACGCCGATCGACAAAAGTCTAATGACATAAATATAGTGCATATTGGGATCAATGTCCAGGAATTTCACTCTCTCCTATTTACATTTAGTGCCATCCAGAAGCAAAGATTGCTTCACAATCTGATTCTTGTGTGAGATAAACATATCATTTATATACGTTTCGAACAATTTTTTGAATAATATCATGTAAAATTTGATATTATTATTATTTTATTCGTATTGCTGATTGTGCGTTAAATGAGTATATGTAATAATGTTTGTATATGAAAGATTATAAAACACGTAATTAAAAAATACGTTTCCAAATACAATTCTACAAATTACTTTGAAATTATCGATATTTTAGAGGAACAGTTTTTATAATCACACAAACTGAAATATATTTCTTAACAAGAATTTCAATTTTTGTATAATAATTTTTGAACGATAGTTTTGGTAGTAATTTTTAAAGACCCTATATTAACATCAAATAATGAAGTCAATGTCAATGTCAATAACAGATAAAAAAACATGAGGCGTGAGTATTCATAAATACATCTATTGATAAAGTGTATGAGTCAGACTTATATAGGATATCGTAAGATAATTGCGTATGCGCGGCACGGTCAGTTACCTGCGAAAGAATGTCGCAACGTGGGCGTCATATAACAAGATAAAAAAAACCTGCGTTTTAAATAATTGAACAATGTAAAATTGTCCATCCAATTTTTGCTAGTGCAAGGTGCTATTGTTCAATAATTAAAAAAAAAGCCATTAAAATATATAGTAAAAATACATTTTAAAAAAATATTAATTTCATTTAGATGTTACGCATATTTTGAAATATATGCGTAACTCAATTTCATTTATTGTTAATAGTAGCAATTGTGGAAATTATATGATTAACACCTTTTGTGTAATTAATGACATAATAAAATATGAATATATATCTTTTGTTTTAGTCGCCTGCGTAGCTATTGCAATGAATGCAATATTAAATAACGTAAACATTGAGGTGTCGTGGAAAAACCTGTTGGAAGAATTACCGAAAGATCCATACGATGTGATTTTTGTCGGTGATTTGTTATATGACGAAGAAATAGCAAACAATCTAATTGCATGGTTGGAACACGCATACATAGGAGGTGCGCAAATTTATCTAGGAGATCCGGGAAGACACGGATTAACTGAAGATCTTAGGAAGCGAATGAGATTATTGCGGCAATATTCGTTGCCCGAGAATGTGAGGAAAGAGAATCATGGTTATGATACAGCCACCGTATGGGAATTTAATCTGAGTAATTGATTGAATAGGTATGTAGAATTTAATATATAGAAACGAAAGAATATGTATTAAATGTATGTATTAAAATATATCTTAATATATATAAAAAAAAAAAAAAAAAAAAAAAAAAAAAAGAGAAGCATGCGAGAATTCTTAGTCGTACAATGTTTTCCTTTAAATAAAAGATTTTTGATCAATGAAAGCGTGACGGAAATTTTAACATTGTCGACGAAATCGCTTGCCAGTATGAAAGTAGAAAAGAGCAAAAATGCAAACGAGGAGAATTGATCTGAATAAGTCAATTTTCGGCATCTCTCCCTTTTTGATATCGCGATATAAATATCTGATGCACGATTTCATCTTTTAAATATTTCGAAAAAGGCACTATGCAATATTGCATTTTTGAACCATATCTTACTGATGCGTTTTTAAAAATATAAACGTCTAAAGGGGATCTAAAATTGTTGCACATTATTTTACCCATGTCCGGAATCTCTTTCAGAGATAATATATAAATGCTTGTAAGTATTTACAAACGCGGAAAAAAATTGGGTTGCATGTGGTTAAGCATTCAGTAATGTGATATCGTTATTAGAGGTTTAACGTTGATCCCGCCGACGAGAGTGAATCCCGAAGTTGACCGCAAGGATTCCTCATCATCATCCTCGACACCGTAATAACTATCACTGCTTATAGACGCCCTTTCGTTTACACGGGTGTGTCTCCACACGCACGCACACACGCGCACACGTATACACGCTGCTCTCGACACAGATATTCGCCAGTCATCGCCGACAACGAGCCGAAAACGCCGCGAGCTTCTTGTTTGCCTATTTCCGTAGTAAGTTTGCCTTTCCATTCTTCGTCCATCCTTTCACTCGTCATCTATCACTAATTTCAATTAGTATAAAGCCGAGCCAAGAGGTGAGTAAGTTGTGCTCTCACTGCGTGGTCGATCGTTCAAATTGCGTGTCGTTTCGGAAACGGAATATTCTTTTATTTTCCCCTGTGCGACTTGACCAAGGTATACATATATCGGAGGGAGATTACGTAAACTCTATCGTCGTTACAACACCTACGCTAACACGCTAACAATGAGATTATCCCGGTGGGTTATCTCATCAGAAGCCGTAACCAAGACACGACAAACCTATTTCGGGATCTTCGAAACTATCCGTCCACTACATAACTTTAAAAACAGTACATGTATCCATATTATAATTCAATGTAGGCTTCTTTCGAAGCTGCATGCCTATGAAATCCGGAAATGCAGAGATTTTTGTCGAACATTTACAGTTAATGCTCAATCGTAAATTTCTTTTATTACGTTTCACACGAAACCACGATGAAAGCGGCGCGAAACGCTCGACGCGCGTACATTTTCTCTCTCCCCGACGAATTTTCTCAGTTTCCTTCGGTTGCGATCCTCCTTCAGATCTCGAACATTTCTCTGGAAACTCAGGTGCGCCGCGCGAATACATGGATTATCGGTGGGCGATCCGGGTGAAACCTACGGGTATATCCATTGGGATTCCTTTCAGGCCCGTTAACGGTCGTCGTCGTCGTTAATTCCGTGTTACGGTATGTACCAGCGATCGTCGGCACTTCGTGTGTGTGTGTGTGCGTGTACTCTTTCTCTCTCTGTCCCTCTCGCGCGCACACGCATACACGTACGATAGGACTGTCGAGAGGAACACGTGGTCGTACGTGGGAGAGCCGGACACGCCAGATGCGGCGCGCCCACGCGGTGAAAGTCGCGATAATTGATTCCGTGCTCTTAAGATATCTCACGAAGATCCTGCGCCAAGATTAAGCGCGAGAGAGGTTCGTCCGAAAACGGCCCGTTTCCTTCATGGAAACCGAATCGCGCGCGAATGTATGTGTAAACGCTTGTTTATTCGACAACGGCGCAAATTAAATTTAACGACCGTGTGGTGGAGATGAGGTAGGATTAATACATCACTCGCGAACAGTGCCCGATTCTGTGTGAGTTCGTGAGGACGTGATCACGATGATATGCGACACACGGAGGTGAAATACAGAGAAACGAAAGGTGCATGAATATTGCTGGATATGCCGATATCCAGATGGTTATTGTTGCTAATATTGTCATCACAACGGAACGAGAGTTATCATAAATGTAATAGTAAATTTTGATTTCGCGGACCAAGTTTTTTTCCCATCGGGATTGGCTTCAAAACACGTGATAAAAATGCGCTTTATACACTGCCGGCGATAGTACATAAACGTATGAAATATCGATCTACGAAAAATATTGCGCCATCGAGAATAACGTGTAACGGTCGGCGATACGTACAGAATATTGTGGATTTGAGCAGAAAAAGAGAGAAAGAGAGAAAGAGAGAGAGAGAGAGAGAGAGAGATAACACTATTTATGAGTGAAATAGTACCGAAAGAGAGATCGCTCTAATCTTGCCCGCGTTTTCACTAATTATGATTCATTCTAATCACTCGATTGATTCATTATTATCTACTAAATATAAATATAATAATAAGAGAAATAATTACGAGATTAGATGTACATCGTGGTAAGCCGATGCTTTTATTAAGGCGCATTAGTCTGTTTGCCAGAGCATTCGATGCCTCGTGTTCCGGAACGGAGAAATATGGTTGCGAGGGAACGCATAGTGGTCTACTATGAGATGCTGTAATGATACCATTTGCCGGACTACTGTTAGTATTTGACATTACGACACGATAATGCAACCGTACATCCTCGTAGGCAAATGGATCTTGACGAGAAAGCGGCCAGCTTGTCATCTGATAAATGTCGCGTACGGTCGCTCCGCGTGACGAAACCGCGCGTCACACCTGTCACGCGTGATAATTAACAAACAGATAATTAAAGAAAGTCGAAAAAGAGAGTTATTTCGCGCTTGTCGATAAAGGACAACGTACGACCGGACAAATAAATTTTTTTCACGTTACAAGAAAAAGAAAAGAAAAAAGAAAAGTCTTCGAGTTACGATCTCGAAAGGCGCAATCCTTCGTGTCCCGCACAAGGATCGTCGAGCGAATGCGCTGGCCTGGTCGGAGAGTTGCTTTCGTTAAGAAAGGATGTGCGTGAGGGGCGGCGAGAAGGGCTGGTGGTGTATCCAAGGCCGATAATCCCTCCGGTGTTTTTCTTTTCCTCCTTCGTCCCCGACCCACTTACCCCGGCATCGTAGACTCCCAACCCTCTCTACCCGTTTTATCGGGTGTCGCCGCGGGTTATCGTCGTGGTTGCTGCCAGGAAGGATGAGATAGGGGAAGGGGGAGGGAGAGGAATGGTGCCGGAGGGGTGTGAGGCCGCTGCCACCTGTTGGCGGGACAACGTCTTAGCCCTCCGTGTTGCTCCTCGCAGACGTTCTTCTTCAGTTACCCCCCTCCGCCCTATCTCCCCCGCCCCCTTCGTGCTCCTCTCTGGATCGCGCGCGCTCCCTCAATTTCTCCCTTTTTTTTTTTTT
>NW_021850453.1:271868-290971 GCF_003651465.1 Formica exsecta
TTTTTTTAATTAAAAATTTTAAAAAAAAAAAAAAAAAAAAAAAAAAAAAAATATTTTTTTTTTTTATATTAAAGATTGGATAATTTAGATATTATTATTATATGCATAAAATATTATTTTATAATAATAGCAAAGAGCTGTAAGTTATAATCTTAAAGCGTATTAATAGCTTAAATAATAGCAAAGATCTGTAACCTAAGCTTTCAACGGTTAGTTATAGCTTATATTTATTATGAAATGTTCAGCCTTAGCTTTCAAATGTTAGATACAATAATTTATTTTAAAATTTATCATAAAAAATTATTTCAATGAATATAATCATATATGTGATAAATATATAAGTTTGCTAACTTTCAAGTAAATATGTGCATGTGTATTGGATATTTCTTCATTGTTACGAAATAAAAACGTCAAGCTGTGCTCAAATTGCAATATTTGGTCAATCGATTGCTTTTTGGATTTATTTACATAGATTGGATTATAAGTAATAATGTTCTTGTATTCAGAGAAAGACGCGCTTAGGAATTCTTCAGCGCATTGACGTAAATGGACAAAAATTGTTATGGCATACACATGTGTATAAATATCGTGTATATAACAACAGCAATTCGAAATTTACCGCATATGACGAAGATCAAGTGCAATGTCATGCTTGTGCTTACGTTAAAGAGAGAATATAATTGCGGGGAATTCTTCGCGATGTTTCCAATGAAATACGTCTGTACGCGCACCTATATGTATGTGCTATTTTAATAGCAGGAAATTCTATTTTCTTATATAATCAACATATACATATATCTCGTTTTCATATAAACACGCGAGTACACGCGCCAAAGCATGCGTGGTTATATTCTTATCGTAAATATTTATGAAGTGTGTCATTTCGCATCGGACGAAGCCTGCGTCATTTAATAAGCTGTTGTCATTGAAAACAAATCCGAATATATTTTTATCGAACATTTATATAAACTAACAATAAGTTTGACGTATTTCCAAGTTGTTCACTTACCTGTTTGCTGACGATTGATTCCAAGCTTCCATGTTGAGATGTCAAGCCCGTGCGGAGGGACGTAACGTTCGACAATTTGATTCTGCATTCGTATCTTGATCGATCTACGAATATAAAATCCATGCGTTATATAGGATGTTTAAAGTTCGCAATGTTTTCTATGATGTATAAATTCTGTCAGCAATTTCTGTCAGGAATCTTATTCTTCATTTAACTTTTTTTGAATATTTTATTTTAACAGCATTTTAATATATTTAGAAGTTAGTAATACACACACACACACAAATATTTGATACTAATTATATTAAAAAAGATTCTCTTTAAAGAAAAAAAAATAAAGTCAAAATTAATTAAGGTCTAAAGCTAAAAAAAGATTGCACTACTTTGCATGCATGCGAAATGCAAATAATAAAAAATTGTGATGACGATAACGTGACGATAAACTATATATATATAAAACGTTAAGAAACTCACTGTTGTATATCTTCGTGCCATCTTTACAAATGCACGGTTGCTGCTGATTGTCGAGTGGACATTGCAGTATACAATTTTCCGAAGCGCATTCTGTAAAGAGATAATCAATCAATTATAGAATTCACGTACAAAATTCCAGAAATTTTCACGTTTCAACACAATCTCTATTCATACTTTACTCGGCCTTATTATCAACACAATAAGCATAAAGAATCCGCATAGCAAGATAAAATAGGTAAAGCTCTCTATTTCATGGATATAAAATATTACCGGTGTCTAAAGTATCCATAAGCCGAGTTTCGCAGTTATGCCCGACATAGCCGTTCGGACAATCGCAATGCATTGCTTCCGCTCCAATTTGTCTGTGAAATAAACAAAGCAATTGTTATTATTCACAAATATTAACATCATTGCAGAAACATACATATTTTTATTTATTTCTGTGAAATATGATTATTTTTATTTGATCAACTCGTAAATTAAAAATTTTGATCTCTGGGAAGAAAAAAAATAGCTTGTATTTATTATTTTTCCAATTATTATAAACAATACAATGTAAATATACTCAAATGATATAATGGCGATGAATATATTTAACACGAATAATATATTATTTACGTGGTCGTAATCACGCGTTGCAAGAATTTCATTTAAAAATTATTTAGTATAAATCAATATAAAATAGAGGATAGTGTACATAACCATTTAATTTATTGCGAAATAAATATAAAACTTTTTAAATATTACGATTCTTGTATATTGATATATGTATATTCATACCTGCATGTAGCTCCATTTTGACAAACTGTACTATGTTCATCATTGAAACATAACGGACCTTCGTTGCAGCTTTTTCCGCTAAAACCGTAGAAACAGTCGCACCAGAAAGACCTGCGATAGGAAAAATATAACAATCACGAAAATCATGCGTCCCCAGTGGAGAGTGCAAGATGATTAAAGAAACTTGAATACTAAGATTCGTAATTTCCCGATATTAAAACTATCTTTCATAGATATGCATTTGCTTAATATCTTGGATTTTCTTAATTAATTGAATTAATCTTCTACTCTGATACTAATTACACTTTTGCACGTCAGAATTGTCTGAAAAATTTCTCTTTAACTCCAACAACGCGGACGGTCGTACGTTAATTTCGCTTTTACAAATGTTGTATTTTTGTAAAAGAATTTTTAATCGATTGTTATTTAACGTTTTTATAAATTGTCATCGCTATATTTAAGTATACATATCCCATTTTAGAGGGATCCATACACACACAACACTCCATAGAAATACAATATTTATCACTATTACGCTATTGTGCTACTAGTACTGTACAACTATTTTATATGAAAAAATGCAAAATTTGCATCTCTTTTAAATTGATTAAGAGCTAATTTAGTCGGGCATCGTATATGCAGATGCTATAGTACTAATGCATGCGCTAGTATCGGAATAATATAGCGGATTATAAAGACTTGAAAACTCACGTGTAATCCGCGGTGACGAGACAGTTTCCCGCGAAGGAACAATCGCGCATAGTGCAGGATTCAGAATTGGGATGTTGCTCGGTCATTTCGTATGTCACATTGAATCCATACACGTCGAGCAGGTCGTTCAACACTCTGACGTGATTGCCTTCGAGTCGATCGAGTTCAAAATCGACCACCAGAAATGGCCTGAAAGTCCTAAGACGTCGGTACTCGAAGACGTTACCCTCAGTCACCTCCTTCATCAAGGCCGCTCCGAAGTTCATGGTCTCGGACTCGTAGTACGCGTACTCGGTGAAGCGAAGTCCTTTGTAGACGTAGAGCTGCGTCAGGTAGACGACGATGGAGCTATTGGTCGATGGGATGTCGGACACGTCGATCACCCAGCGACACTTGATCGGGACCGGAAACGGCCCGGGGAAATTCGGCGTATGTATGACGCCTTTAGGATCCGTCAAATGACCACCGCAAAACGGCTCCAAGTTCGTGGTAACACTCGGCGAATTCACACAGCAGAGATACAGAAAAAGAAAGACGCCGGGTACGGTCGACTTCATCTTCGTTCGATCAATCTGTAGGCATGAAAAAAATAATATTCTACATGACAATAGTATATAAGATATGTATTTTCCCTTATACGAATGTATTTTTTTAAGCTTGTACCCATGGTAAAGAATAATAGCAGACTATTTTATTATAATATATTGTATTAGTAGAAATATTAATGTTAGCATTAAAGCCGTTAATATAAATAAATAATCTTCATATTTCCAATTCGAAACCATTATCTGAATTTATACACCGTATCTTCGATTAGGTATTATCGATCCAAATTTCGGTTGAAGCCACAGACTTCTATATACATATATATAAGTCTGTGGTTGATGCTTAAGAATGCGGATATTTGGATGTAAAATTTCGCTGATAATACACACATATACACACATATATATACATAATTTCGGTTGACTTCTATATACATATATATAAGTCTGTGGTTGATGCTTAAGAATGCGGATATTTGGATGTAAAATTTCGCTGATAATACTGATAATACACCACATATATATACATATATATACATATATAAAGTTTAAAGAAACTATAAAAATGTATACAGATGTATTAAAGAGAATCTATGAACTGACTGGCGTGTCAATTGCGTCTCGCATCGACAATAAGACGTGGTGAGAGAGTTACCTGGGAAAACTCTCACTGCGCGAGAATGAGATCACGATGCATGTTGCAGAAGCCTTTTTCACTTTACCGCCATATTGGCAATGTGTCAATAACCAACTGACTATACGAGAGCGACGGACCTAAACCACAAACACAGATCTCTCCTCTCACGATACTACAGTCACCAGTCACGTCGTCACGTCAACGTCAGCGACCGACGACCGATCGCTGCCCGTCACTCGCATGTGCATACATACATGGACATCGGAACGTTGTACGCGCGAGCGCGATTAATATGGGTAATAAAGCAATATCAACGGATGTCACGACGTCGACAACGTTCTCATCGAGGTACTTATACGTATGTATGTACGTCACATACGTAACGGAATCGAGAAATTGACATTTATTCTAATTCTCGTGTAGCGGCCAAAATCAGCTGACGACGAATCGGCCCAATCGGCCGTCAGCCGAGATAAAACGATTCGCTTTATTGCGCTATCGTCGCGCGTGTGCGTCTCAGTAGTGTGCGTTGCAATATAATAATATAATAATATATGCAACACAAATCGGTGTGATTGTACTGCGCCGCACCAATGACGACGACGACGACAACGATGACAGTTGTGCTCTTTTTTTGGTCTGTTTTGACATTTGACGAGTCAATATGGCATCCTCGTCACAGATGAGAGTCCGCAATCTTTCGCGGTTATTTTAGAGGGCTTTATTCTCGCTATTCCGCAAAGTCGCGTGTCGTATTTGGACTCGGTATTAAATACTTCTGGCAGGGAAATTCGACAAATGACGCGATTTCGGATTAATCGCGGTTATCCTTGATTTTAACACAATCCTCGCGATAGGAATGTTTAGTCAGTATATTAGTTCTCCACTTCCGCGTATTATTACGTAATCATAATATTTAAAACACTATCACATCCGAGCGATACTGGCAAGAATATGCACTTTCCTCCATTGATGTTCTGTTTTGATTAGGAAAGTGCCCGAGAAAGTTTACAGTTTCTTTTATACAATTAATTCGTGCACCATTCACGTGACGTTATTTTGACATACGTTTTGACACGGAAGAAAATTCTTCCGTTTTATATCATCCTATTTGACATCATATGATCTAATATGCGCGGGTATAATTTATTTGAAATATTAAAAAATGAAGATGTGAAATATATCAAAGTGTTCACGCATTTTTATTAATGTTGCATTTTAAAGGTACGAGATTGTGAATACACAGATGACTAATGTTGTATGAAAAGTCAATAGAGTAAAAAAGGACCAGAAATTGTTAAATGACAGCAGAAATATAAAATGTTTGAATCTCCAAGAAGTCTCCAGGAGGTTTGCATCGATTTCATCTGCGGTAACGTTCTAGGCTTGTGCGAGGTTCATCTCGGTGATACAAGTCTACATTCTTCCACTACTCCTAATAGTACCATTGTTTCCGGTAAGTGTCTGTATGAAATTATACATTGCAAACTTTGCAGAATTAAAGAAGCATATATTTTAGATCAACAAGATGTCTGTACATTGAATAGTAATAGTGCAGAAGTTGCTTTTGATACTACAATAGGTAGAACATTATCTAATGATGCTCCCTCCAACTCTGCAACTCGGCTTACCTTTAAGCATCCAGACGCCTTTTTGCCGGCCGAAGTGTCGGAGCAATTATTATCCAACCTGTGTGAAAAAAAAACTTTGTCCGACTTGACAATTACACTTTTTGACTCCAAGACCACTAGATTAAGGTGATGAGATTTAATTAAAATTTAATTAAAAGAAAGAATTTATAACAATACTTAATTTTCTTTTAGGCATGTACGACTGAAAGACGCGTCGACATTATCAGCTAAAGGCTTAAGTGTTCTTAAGCAACATAAAGTTATAGATTTAATAGTAAATGGACTTAAAATAACTGTTAATGATTTAATTAGTTGTTTAGGTGATTGGAGTATACAAAATCTTAGGTCGCTAAGTGTAGCTAAAGGAAGCTTTATGGATTTTTCAAGGTTATTATCAAGCTTCACACACATTACAACACATTTTTAAGTTGAATTATAGGAGATTGTTGATAATTTTATAACTTTGTACACATATTTTGTGTTGTAGACAACGCATGGTAGATATTGCAACATTAAACAAATTAAAGGCGCTTCACACCTTGAATGTCTCAGGGACAGAATTTAATAAACATGGTTTGGACATAGTAGTCGAAGATCTTCCCCTTTTAGAGAGCTTAGATATATCTTGTACAAGAGTTGATGATATAACACCGTTAAGAAAATGTAAAGATCGTTTAAAGACATTAAATATGTACAATTTAAAAATAAGTGGGTGTGGAAGTTTAATACCAGTATTACTGGAGTTAAATGAATTAAGGCATTTAGACATTTCCGATGAAAAAGATCCACACGGTTTTGAAGTTTTTGCACCAGCTAGGCCAAAAATAACAGATTTTCTAAGAGCTCTTAATTGTATGCCTTATTTGACGACTTTAGATTTGTCGGGTGAGTAGAGAGTGATATTTATTTACTTGAATATATCTCCAGGTGCTTGACATTACCTGAAATCACCAATAGTAATCGAATGTTCAATATCTAGAAATTATCCTATATATTTATGACATGACAAATAAAACAAGGGCTATGATTTTTCACAATGCAATGAAACAAAATAAGAAACGCGGTCGTTTATTTCGAAATAAATAGACTAAAATATATTGTAAATAGACTATTTATTTATAGACTATAATTTAAACATCATCCTTAATCGGGTTTAATAACATCCATATTAGTGTAAAAATTGGCAATAGCTATTCCTCTGAAGAATGGAATAACTGATGTGATTGGGCAGTTTTATTAATTATATTAAACTCGATTAAGATGAGTGACGTGTAAACGTATAGTCACAGATTGAGAATTTTTGAATAAGGCTACAAGAATTTGTTATGGATTTATTATCTCATTTTTCGTATATAATCGAGATGTATTATAAATATAAATCACAAGTTACGCGCGTGTGTGTACATATATTATTTATAATTACAATAAAAATTAGAAAATGAGAAAAGAGATAAAAAGCAATGTTGAAAATCAAAAATATTCATATATGCTATTAATCGTTCACGATGTAATAATAAATTTTGCTATAATATGCGATCCAAATAATGACCATGATCCGTTTTGGCATACGGTAAACATATTATATGTATATTATACATCGATGCAATATCATCATGTTTCTTACCTTACTTATAATTCTGCGCTTATTATTTACTTTTCGCGATACTCGGAAATAAAGGAAAAACGAGCGCGAGTTGCCTCTGTTGCTATCTTGGTTGCCGCTCAATCCGCTACCCTCCTCGTTTCTTTTCGCATCGACGTTGCTCCATCATGACGACGTCGATGTATTCTCGCGTATAGGCAGGACCCGGTGATCTCGCGTTTACGATTAGTTAGACTTACTCGCGAGTATCGCGCGAGGTGCGAATCTCCGGGGGTATCCGGTGCATTTGGATCGATTCCATCGTACATCGTCGAGAAAGATTCGCGATTCGGAACGAAACGGTACGCGATCGTCGCAAAGTGGCTGTGAGAGATGAAGACGAAGACGAACGCGAATGAGCGATCGAAAAATCTCGATTCGACCTTGCGAACGAGGTCGTATGCACTGATACTGATACTGATCGCTCTTTTCGATGCTTATCACGGGATACGCAAAGCGCAAAGTCGCGCGACCTGCCGGGATGCTGGGCGTTAGCTTTCTTCTATCGGACAATCCGTCCGCGCACAGCGCACACCGCACACCCCCTCCGAATGCACCCTATGCAGCCTAATTCACGATCTGTGTACGTGTATATACGTACGGTGCGTGGAGTGGTATCATTGCCATTGCTTAGAAGGGAGAAGGGAAAAGAGGTCGCGGTGTAGGTTTACAATAAACAATTCAAATTTTGGCGCCATCTCAAAGATTTATATACCTTTGTCGTGGACCGTAAGAATAATGTAAAGCAACGAAACTTTTGTAATCTGCCTTACGATTTTTCCGCGTATGGTTTATTCGAGTTTCGTTACTTTATGCTTTGTACAATCCCGTTTGTTTCCCGTTTCAAATTTGTTCGGATCGGTAAAAAAGAAAATCTTACTCTCTTATATCATATGTTCCCATATATATATATGTATATATATATATATTAATATATTCTCTTATATCCTGTTCTTAAATATCCTCGGCTGTTCAGAATTGACAGAATTTTGAAATACAAACGTTTTTTCAGAGCATCGTATTTGATCCTGCCGCCGAGATTTATTTCGTAAAGTATATCAAATATGCAACCAAAAAAAAACTGGGATATCTTAAAAAATCTTCCTAATAATCTTATTCCTAATTATCTTAATTTTATATACACCTTGTTTCTATTTGTTACATAAAGACAAATAATATCAATATAATATCAATAAAATAATAATATCGATAGAATAGAAAAAAAAGTTTGTAGGAAGTAGGAGTAGTAGGATAACTCAATATTGGCAAAAAGTCGTATGTCGAGGATTTCTTATCTGCAAACGACATAAGGTATATCAGTAGCGATTAAGTGGCATCGTAAGATACACAAAATATGATATAGCTCGAGATAGGAATTTGTATTAAAAACATCATTCGGGATGATGGAACTCTCTGTAGATTATACAAGTTTGCGAAATGCATACACGAAAGAAAAAAAAAAAAAACAGTGTGAAATCATTGCGTAATAAAAGTGATAGATGCGCTTTTATAACTTACGATTATAGTTCATGTACAGCTTTATCGAAAAAGGCAATGGTAACTGTTGTATCTTTTCCCTCATGTAAACAGCGAACGCGTTACTGTCTACAAAGTGCACGATAGTTGCGTTCTTGCGGGAGGTAGATTCTTTCGACATGGAGTGAGAGCCGTATGTATTTCTGCAAGAGCTGTAAATGGCGTCGGGCAGCTCCACGTCCATCGCGTCGCCCGTGTCCGTTGTATCAGTGATGTCGGAGTCGGAGTGATTGGTATTGGAGCTAGAACTAACGTCCTCATTACTGAAATTCATATCGTCCACTATACCGCTATCCGTCTTCTCGCGTTTCGCGATTTTCTTGCGTTGCGCGAAAGCGTTCTCCTGCTCGGCGTCACTCTCGCTGTCACTCATATTAGAATACGCGGTTGCCGATTTCCCCGCGTCTCTTTCGCTCTCCTCCTCGTTGTTGTCGTTTATATCCGCGGTCACAGTAGTGGAACTGTGACCTGCGGCGCTTGTGCCGTCTGTGCCGTCTGTGCTTGTACTTGAAGCTAAATTCCTCACGGATGATCTTCGCCTTTGTTGACGTATCTGAAAACTCGTGGTCACAGCTGCGTCTCGAATATCTTCGCTAACGTTGCTCGAAACCCGTTGATTTTCTTCACTATCGTTCTGATTCGGTTGTATGACGGCTCGTACTAATTGCAGAGTCGTCGTAATAGCTTCTCCAGGATGTGCATCAGCGAGACGCGCATTCAGCAAGAAACGCGCTCGTCCAATTTCTTGTTCATCGTCGGTTAAGGCCTCGTCGGATTCCTCAAAGATGGGTATTACGAAACGTCTGAGGGTACGTTGTTGCGGAGTCTGTCTTTGCTGTACCGGTACTATAGGCTTCTCGGTCTCGAGATCAGGATGTTCGCGCCAGATATTTTGACGTAGATAATGTCGAATTCTACCACGACACAACTCTTGCAGAGGTAGAGGATTACACTCCGCTGCAACGTACAATTCGAAAATAGTGTCAAATATTTTTTTCATATATTAACAATAAATAATAACTATCTGCTCATGAAGCGTATAGATTACGTACGTAGGTGAAATAAATTGTGTTCCGAGGCTGGAGGTATGACTAGAGTCGCGAACGATACAGGAAGCATCGAGTACTGCGTCCAGATATCCTCATCCATTCTTTGCACACGTAACAATTGATCTCTGTAAGGCATTACCAATATACCTCCGATACGTACAAATTGCTTAATAAATACTTCGTGACTTTCTGGACACGCTGCTCCGCAATATACTCTATCGTATTGTCTGCCAGGTATGACACTGAGACAATTTCCTATTGGATATATTATTATGTAATTAATATAACATTTGATACAAGTTCACGCACACATTGCGCGTCACTTCTCCCGTGTTCAATCATTTTACCTTGTACAAATATTGGTTCACAGAAATCAAATTCATTTAGAGCCAAAGACTTTTGCTTGAACTCCTCCAATCTTTCGTATGCATATTTTAAACAATCTTCATGCAATTCGATGCCATGATTCGTTCCGTGTTGTTCTAAAAAGGATATCACAAAAATATCACATATATTCAATGTATTATATATATCGGCACGTATTAAAACGACAAGTTTCTTACGTAATATCAATCCTGCCATTGTGCTGAGGTAGCCAGTTCCCGATCCAAGATTCAGGAAACTTAAGCCAGGTTCTAAACTGAGTCCTTCCAATACTTCGCTGTATATACAGGGAGCTGATAAATGTATATTTCCATGTTTCCACGCTAGATCCTTGTAAGCGCCTTCTCGGCAAGAGGATAGAACATAGTCGGCTCTATCCACGGCTCTAAAAACTTGCTCCACTTTCTTTGTTCTGATATATCCCGATACCATTAAATTATCCACTAATTCGTCATTGTCCTGTCCACTGCTCACAGCTCCTCCCATGTTTATCAAAGTATCAAGAGTTCTATGATATATTCGATAAGCGTATCAATTTATTACGATGTCACTATGCAAAGAATTGTAGCGTATAGATGAAAAAAATTAATAAAAGATTCCAGATTTTGAAATAATACCATTGTTATAGTAAAACAGCGACTAAATAAGAAACTGATAAAAAATGCTTAATTATCAAAGTCTGCAATAAGGAAGTTATATTTATACGCATCTGTGCGATATTGTGTATCCAGGGCATCACCTTTAATATAAGATATTACTTGTAAGAAGCAGTGACTCAGAAATAATCACAATCCTAACTCGAATACAATCAGCAAGTCCCATTACAAGATTTTTGCTCAAACATACTCTATGTGATTTATATAACAATAATTCAATGAATTATATTCACGATATATATTTTTCAAAAATTAGAAAATAATTAGACCCATACACACACAGACAACGCGTAGACTTGGCTTTAAAAACAGCTTGTCAGGTCAAAGTACATATGAGGCATTAATTATGAATAATATGAAAGTCACGCAGATATATTAGCGATGTCGTCGCGTTCATCTAACTTATTGTTAATCTCCCAATCGTTAGTTCGATTATTCTCGATCATCTGACGATGTGATAATGTGATAGTATATGACATAGCGGCTTATCCATTTTTAAACGACGAATAAAACAAGAAATCCGTGATCTACGATGAAAAAAAACACACGAGATATAAACTTATGTTTATTTACGATAACAACGTCTCCCCCTCTCTTTCGCATCGAATAACGAGTGAAGGAGTAAACGAGTAAACGAGTAAACGAGTAAACGAATAAACGAGCAAACCTGCAAATAACGATTTTAATAGTAGATGAACCAAGTTACACACAAAGTGGGCAAACGCGTTTAAGAATTTTTTTGGCAGTGTATGTTTATTTTGTAATTTCCCAACACAACGATATCGCTGACGCTCGTAACACGTAGTGTAACGACACGATGTCGTTAATTAGGAAGTTAGATAACAGGCATTACCACACAAATCGAAGCACAATATGATGATCACAGCCGATAATATGGAGTCGACGAGTCGTTAAAGTGGAAAACAACTCTGTCTCGATGCTATTACTTTGTTAGCGATAGAGAACGTTGTTGGCATATTACGTTGACGAGACGACACGACACGACAGGACACGACACGACGACCACGACGTAATGCCGTGAAACGCACTAGAACGGCCTCCGTTCCGTGGCTCCGTGCTCCGTGGTTCGTGGTTGGACTTGTATTTTTATAATGCGAAAGGTTCATCAAGTCCATCAGCTGATACTACAAAACAAACCGAGCGATTGACGGACGCTCCTACGCCATTGGACAAAATCAAGTCAACGGGAATAACGGGATGCGGGACTGCGGGATGTTACGATGTTACCAGTTACCAGTGCCGTCACTCCTGCCAATTGCCAATGGGTGCGTTCAGGAGACACAACCGAATTGAGCAGCAATCAAACGTGATTGGTTCTTACATCTAGAACCAACAAATCAACGTCGAGTGTTGACAAGACGATGCTCAACGGTTGTGTGTCCTGAACGCACCCAATCTTTAAGGGTCGACAGGAATGACGAGCACATGAAGCTAATACCAGAGAGAAACCTGAGAGCGGCAAGCGGGAATGCCGGCAGAGAGAAGCCTGAGAGTCATGTTTGGTGTCATTTTAATCGCAAAAATCTCATTAATCCATTACAATTATTTTCAAACTGATAAAATATAAAATAAAAGTTTTAGTTTTTATTTTATAAGATGTTTATGTAATGTAGATAAGGAAAGATCCTCGATGCTGCTGGAGAGTCGTCGAAAGCAAGAGCGAGCGAGATGACTACGATCACCACCTAAATATTTCTATATATATTCCTTATAATCTGAAGATATATGTTTCTATTATATTAAAAATATTATATTTTATTATATTAAAAATAAATAATTTTCATATCAGGCTATAATGTTACCATACTGGCATATGGACAAACCGGCAGTGGCAAAACTCATTCTATGGGCACAAATTATGTAGAAACGGGAGACAAAGGTATAATACCAAGACTTACCCAAAACATATATTTGAAAGAATAAAACTGAAGGAGGACAGCTTTAAAGTAATTATATCATATATGGAATTATATCAAGACCAATTCTATGACCTATTATCTAATAAGCAAAAGAATCAATCTATCATATAAATATTAGAAACCTCAGAAAAAATTTAAAAATATGTGGCATTACCGAAAAAAAAGTCGGAAATGCCGAAGAGACTTTGCAATATTTGATTGAGGGATCTACATGTCGTACAACGAGCGCGACTGCTATGAATGTGCATAGCAGTCGTAGCCATGTTATATTTACGATATATGTATGAACAAAAGAAAAATGATCCGTGAGTATAATTTTTTACTTGATTCTTTTATTGTATTTTTTCGCTATCCTGTGTTATTAAATTTGTAAAAATAAAAATCTCTCTTTTTTACACAGAAATACTGCGATAGTTGCCAAAGTCCATTTAGTTGATTTAGCGGGCTCGGGACGTAATAAGAAGACTCGCGCTACTGGAGAAAGATTTAAAGAAGACGTATATATAAATAAAGCATTGTTAACGTTAGGCAATGTCATTTCACAGCTTGATGCTTCTGGAACATATATTGGATACAGAAATAATAAAAGCTAACAAGAATTTTAGAAGATTCTCTAGGTGTCTCTAGGTAAATCACAAACGATTTTCTATCAATTACAATTATCACGAAATCTGTTTATTATTAAAAAGTGTCGGCTGACATACAATATACAGTATGTTACATAATAAATTTTCTGTCAAATGATAAAGTAACGCGACATCCTCTTATGTAATCTAAAATCGTATTTAAACGAATTTGCATACTCTTGTAAAATATTTTGGCTAAATTATAATCTACTATAGCAGTTTCAAAATTAATGTCAATTTTGGGAAAGAAATAAATACAATACAGTGAAAATAATTAACAGTCTTTTCTGATGTAACTGATTGTAACTTAATATGTATAATAATTAAAAAATAAATTATATCAATTATCTGTTTTTCTACTAGCAAATGTAAAATCTGTTTGAATCTCAGAATCTGAATTCAAAATATTGGAACTTTGAGCTTCTGATTTTCTAAAGCGTAAAGTTCTCTTCAATTTTAATTCTAACATATGTTCTCTGGCCTCTCTCAATTTCCTGGTTGGTACATGCTCTAATGCTTTCTTCCAATCTTTTGTATGCCTTAAATCTAACAATACACTTATCATCTGATTGAGCGTTAAACTCTTTGTTGAACCAGAACCCCAAGGAAGATATTTTTCCAAGGGTAATTTGGCCATCTGTATACCATCTTTCTTGGCTTTTGCCAAAGATAAAGGTTGTTGATTATGCTATAAATAAAGAAAAAATTGGCTTAATGAAAAATATACACAATATGTATATGTGTGTGAATATATATATAAAATAAATAAATATATATATAAAATATATAAAATAAGATAAAAACATTTTATCAACTTACCTTGTCTACCATTGCACCAATGATATACACCATATCAGGGTTATATTCAGTCATATCTGTTCTACAATGTGGAGTTAGATATACTAGCTGGTCCCTTGGAAACAAATCTAAGTAAGATTGTGATGTTATAATCGCTGGAAAATCATTATCCAGTAAATTAGGCATGATGATATTGCAGTACTGCAAAAGCGACCCATCGTTTTCCATATTACAAAAATAAAGAGACATAGGATTCACATGAAGGCGGTTGGTGGCAAAAGACAGAGTAAGCTGTTTAGCACAATCGTGCATCTCACGCTGAGTCATGTAATTTTCATAACCACAATCCAGCACAATTTTTGGTTCAAACATCATAGCTTGAAGTAATTTATTATTATAATAGCGATTTATGGTTGTATCATATATACGTAGAAACAATGTATTATGTAAAAGTCCATATTTTATTTCACCAGTATCTTCCTGTTCTGCTTGTGCCTTTTTAACAAGTGCTTCAGTTTTCTTCAATTCTTTTTTTGCTTTTCTATTTACCTGTGCCTTCTCATTTAACCACAAAAATTTGAGGTATTTTCTATATAATGTTAAAAAAAGGAAACATATATATACTTAATCACAAGATATTATTTATATTTAAAATTATAAAAATATTATCAAAAAAATAAATAAATAAATAAAATATTTACCTTCTTTGTGTCTTGCTCGTCATTTTTATCAATATCAACCAGTCTTTTGTACTAAGTTCCTCAGGAACTTTTTCAGCATTGTGTCGCATGACGTCTATCTCCAATTTTAATATTTCAAAAACTTTCTTGTTTTCAGGATCGGATAGAAATTTGTCCAGCTTCTGCTGTAAGTTATATTTTACACCAATATTTGTTCGATCGTTTTTCTCCTGGATCGTAGCTTGACAACAAAATCGTTTACTCCAAAGAGTATTTGTATGACGATTGATCACATGTGACAAAATATTTTCGTGGGTTGATTGTGTGAAAAATTTCTTATGAAATTTTACTGAGACAATTAGACATCTCATATAATTGTACATTTTACAAGTGTAATTTTTCGTAACACAAGAGAGTTACTGTTGTCAACTAAAGCCGTTTGAATAACGTGCTTCCAGCAAGAAAACACAGGCACATAACCACAGTATAGGTAAAGCCTATCGCACAATGCTAGGCGATAGGTGATAGGCTTAAGAACTATAGACGTTAGAAGAACGTAAACTATTAGCGTTTTCGAATGAACAGATTAATCCAACCCGGATTAATTAATCACTATATTTTACTATGAATTCAAGTCTTTTATTGGCAGAAACGATGCAATGACGTCATTAATCGCTCTCGGAGCTATTAAACCTGCTACATTCGAAAACGTCATATAATGGGTGCGTTCCGTTTCACGCATTGAGCGCATAGATCGCCTGGAACACTGTACCGGCTAGAGAAAGCGTTACAGAAAAAACGGCGGCGTGGCTCCTCTCAGGTTTCTCTCTGGTTTTAGCTGCGCAATGATAAATATCGTATGCGATACGTTTCGAGAATATAGCCCCGGGTGGGAAATCGAAAAGGTACAATTTCATGTGCTGCAAACTCGGGCAGCAGAGAGGTCACGTAATCGAGATGGACGAATGAGTGACGACGGTGTGGCTGCTGATTCGTCCATTTCGATCACGTGACCTCTTTGCTGCACGAGGTTGCAGCTCATGAAATTGTACCTAAATACAGCCTTTCATGTTTCCGCCCTAGGGGAAAAGTTACATGATCGATACCCAGTTGTATGCACACATATCGAATATCTATCTTTCTTATTTCATTGCTCATGGTAATCAACGAGATTCACCCAACTTGCATCAACCACCATTTGCAATCGTTCGTTCATTTGCGTTCGTTATTCTTATCGACTTTTCTGTACATTGTATTGAGTGTTATCGCTTTGGTAAGAAAATTTGAAAATTTTCCTGTAATATATAATTATTATTTAAATAAATCGAACCTTTCATCAATTATTTTATAAGTTGTAGCAATATCTGATTTGATTTCGCAAATTTTAAAGATGCTCCAAATAAGCGTTATCCGCCACGTTGCCTTTATACCGAGTATTTGGCATAAAATAGTATAATTATATTATGTGTTGTGTGTGCGTGCGTGCGTGCGTGCGTGCGACGGATTATTCGTTATAACATATATCTTATATTCGCAACATCTATTAATGCATAATAATTGGTTTTTGAGATTAAACTCTTGTTTATAATTTTTTTTTGTCATGTATGTAACACATATACGTAATACCCGGCATATATATAGTTTCTATTACCTTCATCATATGAACTTTATTTTATATTTGTATAACTTTTGTTAATGTAGCTTTATTATAAAGATACGATGTGTCTGTACATATTTATTTCTAATTGAAATTTGGAATATTTTGAGTTTTGATATCTCTTGGGATATTTTGAGATTTTCGTGTTTTCATAAAAAAAAAAAAGAAAAAAAAAAGGAAGAAGATATTTGAAGAAAAAAGCATATATGGATTATTAAATAAGTTTAATATATTAATTCTATAAATCGTAGCGAGACATAAGTGTTATTTTAAAGTATCTTCTAATAGAAGACAATTCTCAATAGATAGCGATTGGTTTATTTAAATGAAAAAGTATGTGTGTGTATCGTTTCTAATGGACCTATTTTCATACAAAGATTGTAAATAAATAAAACTGTATTGCATAAAACTTGTCTAATGACCTATGTATATATATATATATATATGATTCTGCATATGTAAATCTTTAAAAAACAAAATGAAATTAATTATCTTAAAATGTTTACCACAGCATAAGGAGCACAATGTCGTTTAACCGAGGAGTGAAACGAGATTCCTTTGGAAATCGAGGGAATTTCAATCGGGGCGGTAGTGGAGGCAGTGGTAACAGAGTCGGCAATAACATGGGTAATAATAATATGGGAAATAATATGAGTGGAGGAATGAGCGGAGGCAGTGGTATGGGTGGAATGAATCCCTGGGAAGGTGGTATGATGCCTGGCAGAGGCATCTTGCCTACACCCAATAATAATCTCTCTCTGGCATCACCACAGGCACAGCTAGCAATTGCTAGTAATCTTCTTACAAATCTACTTCGCAGTCAGCAAGAAGTGCAACCACAGGTACGAGAATGTTGTTTCTGTTTTGAAATTTTATTTTATTGTGTGTGTTCTAGGATTGCTCTAATTTATTATTATGCATCAATGTAGGTACCGTCTCTCATGAGTCTCGGAAATAATTATTCTGGACCAGGATCGAATTATCCCAATCAACAGAACTATTCTTCGGGACGATTTAGCGATCGACCGGCACGGCATCCTATAAAGAATCAACGTCCTCAACCTTACAACAAAGTAAGCGATTTCATGCAATACACGACACTTTTAGAAGCAAACATAATCTTACGACACTTCTTTTAACACTTGCTTACGATCTTCTTCTGTATCGTAAACAGGAGTTGTAAATTGACAATCTTTAGTCCACGCTTCCTTGCGTGGACACAAATTGTCTTAATTATTCTACACATTACAAATTCCTCTTCTTGTGCCGATCGATTAAATAGGATATATCGCTCACTCGATTAGACGTGGCCGGCGAAATCATTAAGATATAATTAATTCTTGTTGATGGATCAGCCTTGTCTGAACGACTCCTAGATATCGTCTACAAAAATATTTCATTAAAAGAGCACTGTTGAAAGACGTGTGTTGATTTTTCAGAACATAATTCTCAATTTATTACTTACTGATGGAAGTTCACTGGGGAGGTTTTTGCAGGACCGAATTTGAAACTGACGTTGCCCCGTTTTATAGTCTATGTAACCAGAGTCTTCTGTCCACTAATATGATATTAAAATCAATGTGGTTGCACTTTATTCAAAACTACTATCGCTTATATACAAGTTGCATATTTCACTTGATTTTGACTTAACTTCGTCTTCACGTTTATTAGTATTCATCGAGTTTTGCTCAAGTATTTTTAGTGGCAAAAATTATATCTACTTTTATAATTATGATCGTACTTTATGATTGTTGCGATCGTACCTAACACACGATGTATCCTCGATTCGAAATCGGGATGCACTCAACAGTTCTCCCCTTTTTGCTTTCATACTCGGTATAGAAATGGAAGAAAGAGTTTTGGTATTTTACCGGCTCCATTCTGCTTCCATTTATCGACCATAGAACTGTTTTCTCCCTCAAATTCCCAAAGTGGTTTCTAGAACCAGTGTCTCGATTTGAGAAGAATCACAGTTACATCAGATACTTCTCATGATACTTTTGGTCGGTTGACCTCTACTACTTGAATAGATGGGCAATCGAGCCCGAGATGGCCCTGCTGGGCGGCGTGGCCCATCCGCACAACAATCTCGTGCACCCCAGTCTGGCAGTCAACGTATGAACGGAAACCAAATCCAACATCGCAACGATAAATCTTCTAAACCAATTCCTGCCTCTAAACAAAATCAGACTGCCAAAAAGGAACAGCAGGATGTTAAGACTTCTGATAACGAAAAAGCAGAACCGCCTGTTCCGAAAAGGTAAGCTCCCGATTACCTGTGATTGGTATAGTTTCTTCAAATTTCAGTAAGTCTCAGTCTTTCTTCAAACTATTTGCCTATATATATA